>NC_140183.1:17893543-17961301 GCF_963971535.1 Notolepis coatsorum | reverse complement strand
CTTCCTCAGTTGAATCGAGTTGTTTACATGCAGTAGCTTTAGCTACTAACGTTATCATAGCATCATGGTCTGTAATGTGTCAACTGGACAATGCCAGCCTCGTCTGCCAATGCCATATAGATAGCGAACGTTAACGTTTGCAAACGAAGTCAACGTCATCCAGCTGACACCACAGATCTAGATATTATGACAACGTTAGCTAGCAGCTAGCGCTAAAGCTAACCAGAGGGAAACGTTAATGTACGGTAGTCAGTGTAGCGGGAGGCAGCACTTGATTTCCATTGGCAAGAGTTTATCTCATTCTATATCACGGCACGAACATTTTTAAAAATACTTTTTTTTGCGACCTTATATTAGAGACCGGCCTGTGTTTGTCTAAAATCATCACCCCCCCCCCCCCCCCCCCCCTCCCCATTATAAGAGGCCCCTCCTTTATCGGAGGTCCCTCCTCTATTTGAGGATTTACGGTACTCTCTTTAGAAACTCTGTCTCTTAAACAGTACCGTATATTTGTATATCTTGTATGTCATAAATGTCTGGATGTAACAGTACTGTTTATCTGTATTTCGTGTATGTCATAAATGTTACGGTGAATTGAAAATGGGGGACCCTGATGTAAACGAGACGAAAGTCTTTCTCTGGTCTGCATCCCCTTAACAATTGTGTTTATTGAGCCGTACTGTATTGTACCCATCTGCAATCTGTTAATAAAGTTATCAATCATCAATCAATCAAGAATGCAGGGTTGTCTCAAGACCAGTGGTGCAGTGCTGGTATAACTCGGTATAACGGCGTTATACCTCGCTCACTGAGGCTGACGCGCAATCGCTTTTTACATGGCATTATCCAACCGGACTCCCGGAGAAGCATGCAGCTGCAGAGCCGCAGAGCCAGCGGCGCTCTCTGGGCCGCGCGCTGACGGCCGCGCTGTGAGGCAATAGTATCCAGCTGCAGGACGAGAGCAGCCAAAAAAAACTGTGCATGCGCGCGCACATGCACGCGCGTGGAGCGTTTGACCTACTGTCAATTTGCCACTGCAACACTGCTAAAGACTGAGATGTTAAATATGTGCATTGTACCTTTTCTGCAGTTCAGCTGCTGACAAGAAGCCTCCCTCTTGAAACGAGCCGTTCAGAATTGCAGCCACAATCGCCGTAGTTCATAATATAATAATTAAGAATGGTTCTCTAAGCAAAAACCTTCAAAGACATGTTTCGGGGACCTCAAAGACTTGATTGATTGAAAACTTTAATTAACAGATTGCAGAATGGGTACAGTACAGTACAGCTCAATACACACAATTGTTAAGGGGATGCAGACCAGAGAAAGACTTTCGTCTTGTTTACATCAGGGTCCCCCATTTTCAATTCATCATGAGTTGAAATGGAATGAATACAAATCTGATCCAATCAGACGGGCAGGGGCGGACCTTCCTACAGGCGATATAGGCGGTCGCCGGGGGCGAAATTTTTTTTTTTTTTTTTTTTTTTTTTTTTTCAGTTTTGGCGCCCCCTCTATATCTGCAACCATTATTTTTACATAAAAAAAAATTTAACATAAGGGAAAATGAGCCAAAAATCTAAAACGGTCGGTCGGTCTGAGCCTCAGCTTTAGGTGTTCACAGTCAGAACATGCTAGAGCGCTGTGCATTGATGGGTATCGGTCAAGTGTTTATAGAATTGAGCGTTGAGGAAAGAAAGACTAACATTAGAGAACTATGAAGAGGCAAAAGCCATAAAAAAAAAAGATTACAACAAAAAAAGTGGTGAATCTCACCTAGGGCGCCAAATGTGCTAGGTCCGCCCCTACAGACGGGGATTACAAGTGTTGAACTCCTGGGCCCAGGTGACTGTGATACTGATGTAAAAACAAAACTGTAACAATGACCCGACATCCCTCCATGTGACGTCTTCCACAGAGGCCTCCAGTCGCCGGGTGTCCTCCTCCCCGGCCGACGGGGCCGACGTCCACCACGTGCCGAACAAGAGGCGCAAGCAGCTGCTGGCGGCGCTGCTGGCCGTGGGCGCCATGCTGAGCTACGCCTTCCTCACCGGCATGGTCTCTGTTCAGCACGTCCAGCAGGAGGCGCTGGAGCACTCCCCTGACCTCCGCTCGCTCTCCTCCCGCGGCCAGGACCAGGACGAGGACGAGGACTGACGAGGGTGCCCCCCCCCCCACCACCACCCCCCCTGCAGTTGTAGTCTTAACCCTTTCACTACCGCACTACCAAATGGTTAACCCTTTCACTGCGACAATACAGAAGGTTAACCCTTTCACTGCCATACGACAAAGGGTTAGCCCTTTCACTAGCACACTACAGAGGGTTAACCCTTTACTAGTGTGATAGTAAAGGGTTAACCTTCTGTAGTGTGCTAGTGAAAGGGTTAAAGGCAGAATCTGTAATGCTGTCAAATGGCGACCTCTAGGCAAAAGAGCCCCGCTTGGTTCATTACATTTGATTTTTTTTTTATATATATTTTTTTTTATTATTTTTTAAACAGACATATAAACAAACATGACAACACACGATAAGATATACAAGCATTAATTCACAGTGCATATCCAATGAAATTACCATTTAGTCAAATGTCTTATACAGGATATACCCCTAATACCTGTTATCTAAAAACCTACATACATATGCTCCAGCTCGAACCCCCCCCTCCCGGACCCCCCATTGGATAATCCAACCATTATAACTTGTTCCTAACCAGACACTACCATTATATGCTAGCTTTTATTCTCTCCACCACTTCTAACCACAATGTCATTTTGGATTCATTGAGACCCAAAATTCTTGCTGTAGATATTTCTTGATAAATCACATCGAGATATGTAAGAGTCCAGACCTTCCGGCACATTTTTTCCGGTTGAAACCATCGTGATGCTATCAGCTTTTTAGCCACTGTGATACCGGATAAAACCAATCTCTTTAGCTGTGGAGGTACTGCATGCTCAAAGACATCATTCAGCATTAATACAGAGGGGTGTACAGGTATATCCAGAGTTAAGAGATTTGCTAATTGCTGGGTCACTTCTTTCCAAAATATCTTAACTGGTGGGCAGTCCCAGTACATGTGCATAAATGTCCCTTCGTCCCCATTTGTACATAGGGAGCATTTGATTTTGTATGTTCTGGTCTGATGTGCGCAGAGGGGCTGGTACTGGTGGCCACATCTCAGAATCTGCCAAGAGAGGTCTGGAGAAATTCACCATATATAATAAGTTATTATACAGCCATAATGTTAGATTAGATTCAAATGTACATTCATTCTACAGCACAAGTACAACGAAAAGAAGTTGGCATCCAACCAAATGTAACAATAAAGTGCGATAACAATATAAAGTGTAAGTGATTAAATGGAATATATATACCACAAAGCAGCATAATAATATATATATATCTGTATATATTTTATGATATAATACATATAGCCAAAACATAATATGTAGCTATATAGTAACTTACTATATGGTGAATAGCCAGGTGTATTTTTATATTTTACTTTTTCTTACAATTAAATGAATGAAGACAAGCTGAAGTTCATAGAAAGTGAGATATTGCTGAACGTTGGGTAAATGCTCACAGGTTCTGAATCATTGGGCCACGAGAACCGGATCACATCTATAGTGAGAGATTGCTGAACGTTGGGTAAATAAACGCTCTCAGGTTCTGAATCACTGGGCCACAAGAACCGGATCACATCTATAGTGAGAGATTGCTGAACGTTGGGTAAATAAACGCTCTCGGGTTCTGAATCACTGGGCCACAAGAACCGGATCACATCTATAGTGAGAGATTGCTGAACGTTGGGTAAATAAACGCTCTCGGGTTCTGAATCACAGGGTCAATGACCTCAGGACCCGCGGGCTAGAAACCCAGCGTGTGACGTCGCACAATAGACACGGTCCTCAATCTAGAAACAAGAGCAGCTACATTTATTTACAAATGTCTACAACTTGTGCTTAAATCAACATGTGCCACTTATGATCTTTCTTGGACGATGGCTTGTTATTTTGCCATACCGTGATACTTATTTCGAAGGAGCGGTTGGATAGGGAAAGCGGGGGAAGTGCATAAATCACGTTTGTGTTCCTACTTGTGCCCCTTGCGTGTGCAGTGCACCTCTCAAGTAATTATAGGCTACCGTGTGCAGTATTGTCATTCTGCAGCGTTGCATTCCACATCCATAACTAAACAGGGTCAGACATGCTATTGTCTACTTTGCTTATAGTGGTTTAGGAAGTCATTTGTTAGCAGCCGGGGTTATGGCCTACTAAACACTATAAACACCACAGCGTTTCACTGTAAGCCTGCAATGTCAACAATGTCAACAATTTCCTTCTTTTCTTTCTTAAAGGGGCACTTTGCCCCCCAAAAAACTATACTGATTTATTTTGCACGTAATCTCACACATCCGAAAGCTCAAAACAGTTTTTAGTATTTAGTTTGGCAGCTGTTGAGAGTAAGTGAGTTTGGATATGGCCACCAGTGATGTCATCTGGGACATTGAATCCTTGATACTGTTCATTACACAGTATCATGAAATGATGTACCGTAATTTTCGGACTATAAGCCGCGCCTTTCCCCCCCATTTTTCGACCCTGCGGCTTATATAACGGTGCGGCTTATATGTGACTCGACGTGACCAAACCCGAAAATGTTTAAATCGAAATATTGCTTTTTTGACTGCATTGAAATGTTATTTATCTGTTCCCTTATTTGCTAAACTTAATACAACTTGTAAATGAGTTAATTCTTGTTATTTGTCCGACAGTATTGTGTCCCAATGCTGGTGGGAAGACTGTAATTAAACATTAAAACACCTGCGGTTTATAGTCCAGTGCGGTTTATAGTGCGAAAATTACGGTAGATGAGAAAATAGCAATACCATGTCTTCTAGGAATGCTACCTTATCATTTCACTGAGCTGTAATTAACAAGGATCCAATGTGTCCCCGGTGACATCACTGGTGGTGACCATATTCAAACTAATTTCCTTGCAATAGCTAAATGAATGTGTGCAAAACTGTTTGAGTTTTTTCCCCGATGTGTCTGAGATTATGTGTAAAATAAATCTGCGTTGGTTTTTTTTTTCAGTGAAGTGTCCCTTTTTAACTTTGACGTTGGTTAAAATAAACATGTTTGTGAAGTTAACACATGTACAGTAGCTAGTGGCCGTTCCTGTCATACAACCAAAAGTCTGATTTAACGTCTGTAAATATCCTGACTGTCTGCGTCTTTTATTCATGATCACTCGTTTTT
Source organism: Notolepis coatsorum (assembly GCF_963971535.1). Classification (NCBI taxonomy): domain Eukaryota; kingdom Metazoa; phylum Chordata; class Actinopteri; order Aulopiformes; family Paralepididae; genus Notolepis; species Notolepis coatsorum. The sequence goes on along the minus strand of NC_140183.1, from coordinate 17,956,036 downwards.
GAATAAATGGGTGATTTAAATGGAGTGTGTCTTTTATTATGCACCTTTCGAAAAGCTCTGTGGGGCATTGTTTTTTTTTAATGGTGACTTAATGTTTTATGTAATCTAGCAGCTTTAACTATATTTGAAGAGGGATTTCTAAATTAATGTAAGATTCAAACATACTTATATCTGCATTGTTTGGCCCATGTTTCAAAGTGTTTGACCACCACTGCTTTGCAGCTTTGTGTAAAACACAGTATATATACGTCTATATTGTCTACAGACTTCATTGCAAGTGTTTGAAATGTGATGGGGGGGGGTTCTGAATGTCTTTATTTATGGCGTATGGAGTCGAACACGGAGCCGCGGGCACCTGGCTTTAAGGGACCTTCGGAGCCAACTGGTTTCGCTCGGACCTGGTCTGGACCCCGGGGACATGCAGCTGCGCATGACGCCATCGGCAAGGAATCTCACATTGGCTCCTGTTCACTCCATCTTTTTTTTAAACGTTTTTTGTGTGTATGTGTGTGTGTGTGTGTGTGCGCGCGCGCCCCCCCTCTCCCTCTCAACTGGAAAAAGCTGCTATCCCCGTCTCCCCCGTGCGCTTTGGAGCAATCATCACCGAACGCTTGCGCGCCCCCGGTTGAAAGAAAGACATCTCGTCCTCCTCTTTCAGAGAATCTCTCAGAGGGACCGAGTTTAATGACCTTGAAAAGGGATCTGGAAAGAGTTCCCGTCTCAAGGAGTGGCGGAGGAAAAGTGCAGCAGGCAGTCGATTGCTTTCTTTTTCCATGGATCGTGTCAAAATCCCCGACTGTTGCGCACTCCGAACGGGGTCAACAATCGGGGTTGGATTATAGTAAATCGGGCAAAGGCGATGTGTCTTAACGTCCAGAATGACCAGAACAAGAATTTGACTCAAAAAAGCTTGACGCTCACTCAAATAGCGGACAGAACCACATTTGAAACACGCTTGTTCGGAAGCGCGTCTTTTGCGCAAAGACGGGGTTTCCATTTGTTCTCTCTCTCTCTTCTCATCATGGTCCAATAAAGAAAAAAGTATGGGTGGAAATATATCCCCTTCCCTCACCTGCTGTTAAATGCAAGTTCCCTAGGCAACACAGAAGTATCAAAAACAAACATTTCCCAAAACGGAGTGAGGAGGGAGAGGCTCCAGTCTTGAGGAGAGTGACGTTTATAAAAACACTCGCGAGACGTTATTGTTCTAATCTCTACACAGTGAAGTCATTAACAATCGCCCCCCCCCCCCCCCCCCCAAGTACAATGCACGCTATACAGGCGATTTTATGGAATCAAATGTGTCCAGTATCCAGCCGCTGCTTGTCAGAAGGGTCAAAGTGTCACACAGCCCGGTAACGCACAGGGCAATAGGAATACTGGTGTTTGGGGCTACTGCCTATTTAATTTTAACTGCACATTTAAGGTGTCATCATCATAGCTCAGAATTCTGTGTTGTTGTATAGATTCGTGAAAGAACAAAAGAGTTATTTCAAGTTTTGTTTTATTTGTCATATATAAGGTACATGTACATTACAGTGAAATGCTTGTTTCTGTATGACCCTCCTGACATGGTGCTTTATACGGTTAAAAGGTCAAAAGAATAAAGTCCAAACACGATACACATACAATGCATACAATACAAAATATACAATAATACAATTAACTAAAGTACAAAATGCACTTATTCTTTTTGCACAACTTTTTTTAAATGCAAAAAAATTGGTATTCCTCTTATTCTAGAAGGGGGGGGTGTTTGGCTGTCAAATGGTCGCTGCTTTCAGCACAGCTGTATTTGCAAATCTGGTATGTCATGATAAATGTCTAGATGTAGCACTGAGTACTGTCTATCTGTATGTCGTGTTACGTGTCATATATGTTATGATGAATTGAAAATGGGGGACCCTGATGTAAACAAGACGAAAGTCTTTCTCTGGTCTGCATCCATCAATGTGTATTGAGCCGTACTGTATTGTACCCATTCTGCAATCTGTTAATAAAGTTTTCAATCAATCAATCGGTGAGGTATGAACCTGGCTGCTGGTCCCAGCATGATGGGGGACCTGGATGCTGGTCCCAGGCCCAGCATGAGGTATGATTCGAACCTATGGGCTGGCTGCTGGTCCCAGCATGAGGTATGATTCGAACCTATGGGCTGGCTGCTGGTCCCAGCATGAGGTATGAACCTGGCTGCTGGTCCCAGCATGAGGTATAGAACCTGGCTGCTGGTCCCAGCATGAGGTATGAACCTGGCTGCTGGTCCCAGCATGAGGTATAGAACCTGGCTGCTGGTCCCAGCATGAGGTATGAACCTGGCTGCTGGTCCCAGCATGAGGTATGAACCTGGCTGCTGGTCCCAGCATGAGGTATAGAACCTGGCTGCTGGTCCCAGCATGCGGTATGAACCTGGCTGCTGGTCCCAGCATGAGGTATGAACCTGGCTGGCTGCTGGTCCCAGCATGATGGGGGACCCGGACCTGGTCACATCCACGCTGCGCGCACGACGCACGGCCAGAGAGAGTGCGCGCCGCCAGACGTCAGTCGACATTTCCATCGACTCTTGAACTCACAGCTCCGCGGTCGGTCGGTCCTGCTATCCCCCCCCCCCAACCTCGGCACACCCCCGGGCTGGAATAAAGCATCATTCACCGGGAGTCAAGTTGGAAACCCTGTCGGCGGACGGTCATTTACTCCAGTTTCTGTTCCCGTGGATTCGTTTCTTCTTGGGACATGGAGGATGCGAGGCGCGTCGTGGTGCTGCCGACTCTCCTGGCTCTCTCCATCGCTCTGCTCGGCGCCAGATGTGAGCCGCTGGAGAAGCAGGACGTACAAGGTATAGAAGCCAACGTTTACTTGGGAGAATTCGTGTTAATTATTCGTGATTGTAAGGCTATACAACATACTGACCATGCCTATAGTTTATAGAAACATGTTCCTGCCACACGATCAATATGGCTATAGTATATCCTTTTCCAGACGAACTGTTCTGCCAACGGCAAATGCCCAGTATAGACTACATAGACTAGTGATTTGATTTATTTAGGCCTTTGTATTTATTCGTTTTTGCTGCTAAATCAGATACATGACTTACTCGTTTTATATGTATCTCCATCATTTCCCTTAGTCTTGACTTGCACCTTTTATATTATGCTTGACAATCATTGATTGATTGATTGAAAACTTTATTAACAGATTGCAGAATGGGTACAGTACAGTACGGCTCAATACATACAATTGTTAAGGGGATGCAGACCAGAGAAAGACTTTCGTCTTGTTTACATCAGGGTCCCCCATTTTCAATTCATCGTAATATGACATACATGACATACAGATAGACAGTACTGCTACATCTATACATTTATGACATACCAGATTTGCAATTACAGTACTGTTTGTGATACAAAAAGAGTCCAGAAAAAAAAAGTATATACATTTGACGTAGAAACTGTACATTGGATTGGGGGGGTGGGGGGGGACTTACATTGGAGGTGGTTGGGGGGGGGGGGGGGGGTTGGGTAGGAGTGGGTGGGGGGGGGGTTGGGTAGGAGGGGTGGGTGGGGGACACTGTACAACTGTACAAACAAAACTGTACATTGGATTATTGACAAGACCATACTTGGTAATTTACTGTACATTGGAGGGGGTTGTGTTCGGACATTTACAGGGGCCAGTTTCGAGTTGCAGTCTCCCGTAGGTGTTCTTTGGTTTTGAAAGTGGGTAGTGATTCACATTCCTTTACAGCTTTGGGTAGGGCGTTCCACATTGATGTGGCATAATTGCAAAACGTGTTTAGTCCCTTGTTTGAGCCGAATCTGGGTTTAACATGATTTGTGGAGCTCCCTCTGGTGTTGTGATCGTGGTATTCACTGACCTTTGGGAAGTATTTTGACATGTACATGGGTACCTTGGTCGTGTAGTGTATCTTGTAGACCAGGCCCATTGCAAGTTGCTGTACTCTGTCGTCTACTCTAAGCCATCCTAGGTTGTCAAAGTGGGCAGGGGTGAGGTGGGTTCTAGGAGTAAGGTCAAGCAGTAGTCTGACCAGTTTGTTTTGAGATGTTTGTAATTTTGTTTTTAGCGCCTTTGAGGTGCTCATGTAGGCTATTATGTAGAATTGCATTCGCATAATATCTCAAAACTCTTTTTGACCTCCGCTCAGTGATGTGTTGATGTCATTTGTGAGTTTGAGTGACAATTAAATAATGAACGTTTCTACTTTCGAGCCTAGATAATGTTCTGTTTTGGCAAAGGCCACGTTTCCTTTGAGAGAGCGCGCACTGAGTGGCATGTAGCCTACAACTACAACACGGCTCACTTTATTCAATGAAATTCCACTCTGTAAGCTCTCTCTCTCTCTCTCTCTCTCTCTCTCTCTCTCTCTCTCTCTCTCTCTCTGTCTGCTATAACAGACGTGCGGTTTGTTTGTGAAGCTCGACTGTCACAACTCCTCACGTCTCCGCTCTGATCTCATCTGACTTGAACAGGAACACAAAGTGTGAAAGCCAAGAATTTCCTTTGCTTCCCCCTTAGCTGACCCCCTCTCTCTCTCTTTCTCTCTCTCTCCCCCTCCCCTCTCTCTCCCTCTCTTTATTTCTCTCTCTCTCCCCCGCTCTCTTTCTCATTCTCTTTCTCTCTCTCATTCTCTTTCTCTCTCTCTCCCTCCCCTCTCTCTCTTTCTCCCCCCTCTCTTTCTTTCTCCCCCCTCTCTTTCTCTCTTCTCTCTTTCTAACTCCTCTCTCTCCCTCCCTCTCTCTCTTTCTCCCCCCTCTCTTTATCTCTTCTCTCTCCTCTCTCTCCCTCCCCCTCTCTTTCTCCCTCCCCCCTCTCTCTGTCTCTCCCCCCTATCTCTCTCTCCCTATCCCCCACCCCCCTCTCTCCCCTCTTGAGTTTCCAATGCCTCCCTCTCTAACAGGCAGTATTGTGTTTGTATACCCTAGCTAGCAGTAGGCCCTTGTCCAAAACCGGTGTGAGAGAGAGAAGGTGAAAAGATAACCTAGGGGACAGGAAACCACTTGTTATCAAGCCTTAAAGTTGTCTTTTAGAGTCTATCTTGTTATTCTTCCTCTGTCCCGTGTTACTATCAGAACAGAACTTCACTCTATTATCACCGCTGAGGTTGTGTGACAAATGCATTTTACAGGAACATTCTTGTTCTGAAATCAATCACAATACTCACTCTAGGATTGGGTGTAAATCAGAAGCCGGAGTATATTATGTTTGTTTGCATGCGTTTACATCCTGACTTGGGATCCTTGAGCATTCTGTCTTAAAGGAACACGCTCACGTTATGGGAGCTGCACTTAGCATCCTCTTCTCCAGAGGCAGACAAGAAGATAAGATACACATTTCCTCTCTGTGCGTTCAGTAGACAGCTATAGCCTAGCTTAGCACAAATGGATGGAAGCGGATACGGATCGGCTAGCCGAGCTGTTGGCCAAAAACACCTCTCCCGGAGTTCTGTACTGAACGCACAGAGAGGAGATTGGTATCCATCTTCTTGTCTGACTCTGGAGAAGACGGTAAGTGCATTTCCCGTACTGTCGGCCGGTTCCTTTAAGGTGCTGCATGTAAACCCTGTATCCTACAGCTGCTGGGACTAAGCTCACACCTACAGTAGACTAGGAGTGCATTATACATAACGTGTACTACTGGTACATTCTAGATACCAGCTAATATCCCACTATGACCTCATCACCAAACTGGTGACAAAGGGTTTCCGGGCCTTTGCAGTGATGGCGCCGACACTGTGGAATAAGCTCCCTCTCTCAAGATCAAGTCTGCCAACACCGTACAGACATTCAGGGCTTTGCTTAAAACCCACCTTTTCGCCCTGGATGATCACTGAGTTACGTGTCTGAGGTGTTCTTATGTTCTCTGTCTGTCCGTCTGCCTGGTTCCCTGTTTTCTTTGTCCTGTCCATTTATTCGTATAATTTTTTCCCCGGGCTGCGCCCCGGACCAATGTAAGAATTGGCTGGGGGGCGCATTATAAATGCAAATATCATATCATATCTAGGGATGCACCGATCCAATATTGATATCGGATATCGGCCCCGATATCACTAAAATAGCTGGATCGGGTAGGCCTATCGGTAAAAAATTAAATATATATCGGATTTTTATTTTTTTAATAATATATAATAAGAAATAACAATTCAGTACATTTATATCTGTGTTAATTTGTTACATTTAGTTTCACTAACTTAGGAAAGTAATGTTTTAAGTCAAGCCTGATGTAGCCTTGCACAAAAGAATGATCCCAGTCTCTTCCACACAGTGAGGTACAGTTTATTAATTGAACAATGGGTATACATTTACATTTAGTCATTTAGCTGACTCTTTTATCCAAAGCAACTTACAAGTTCTGTACGACAAGTCATCAGGAAGGGCACAACTCTATCAGCTGAGTAACAATGTTCATCAAAGTGTTGAGTGCTACAGTGTAGGTTAGTATATTAGGACAAGTGCATGACAGTAAGGTTAGTTAGGGTCAGATAAAAAAAAAAAAAAAAAAATCAGATAATGGTTTGGGTATCGGATCGGTACTCGGTATCGGCCGATACCCAAAGCCAGGTATCGGGACTGAAAAAGTCGGATGCATTGATATATCATATCATATCACACGTTTAGCCTATATGCTTTTTCATACCCAGACCAATTACCAATATACACATATAGTCAAGTTAGACCGCGCTCACAAGTTCTCACACTGGGTGCTGTAATCCCATAAAGTTCAGTATATCAAAAAGCAGGGTAGCCGGACCAGCACTCACAGGTTCAATGTTTTTTAATGGCAGCCTGAATAAAAAGCAGATATGTTTCGGACAATGTCCTTCTTCAGTGATGGTTCCTCTTAGCTCTGTGTATCAGTGACCTTCAGACTGGTTCCTCTTAGCTCTGTGTATCAGTGACCTTCAGTCTGGTTCCTCTTAGCTCTGTGTATCAGTGACCTTCAGACTGGTTCCTCTTACAGTGATTTTTTGTTCGTTTTAGTTTTAGTTTGTTCGTTTTTTAGGGTTTTTTTTCGTTTTAGTTCGTACATTTTTTTGCGTTCGTTTTTTTCTTCTTCGTTTTTTAGCGTTTTCGTTTTAGTTCGTTAGTTTTTTTGCGTTTTTGTTTTAGTTTCGTTCGTTTTTTTGCGTTCTTTTTTTTCCATTTTTTTGCGTTATTTTTTTTTTCGTTTTAGTTTTAGTTCGAATTTTTTTTTGCTTTTTTTTGCTTTTTCATTTTAGTTCGTTCAGATAATACAGTCAGAGGGTCAGAGGAGGAGAGGGTGTTTTTGTGTTCTTTTTTTTGCGTTATTTTTTTGTTCGTTTTAGTTTGTTCGTTTTTTTGCGTTTTCGTTTTAGTTCGTTCTTTTTTTTGCGTTTTTTTTTTTGCATTTTCGTTTTAGTTCTTTAGTTTTTTTGCGTTTTTGTTTTAGTTCGTTCGTTTTTTTGCGTTAGTTTTTGTGCGTTATTTTTTTGTTCGTTTTCGTTTTAGTGGTTGTTCGTTTTTTAGCGTTTTTTTTTCGTTTTAGATCGTAAATTTTTTTGCGTTTGTTTTTTTTCCTTCGTTTTTTTGCGTTTTCGTTCGTTCTTTTTTTTGCGTCTTTTTGTGCATTTTCGTTTTAGTTCGTTCGTTTTTTTGCGTTCTTTTTTTTTCCATTTTTTTGCGTTCTTTTTTTGTGTTCTTATTTTTGTTCGTTTTAGTTTTAGTTCGTAAATTTTTTAACTAACTAAAATCACTCACTAGAGAGACGAGCTGTTAGCAGGGTGTTGGACAATCGAATAAGGTGTGACCTTTAGGCAAGCGTGGACATGACCTTCAGACTGGTCATCTGACTGGTTCCTCTTAGCTCTGTGTATCAGTGACCTTCAGACTGGTTCCTCTTAGCTCTGTGTATCAGTGACCTTCAGACTGGTTCCTCTTAGCTCTGTGTATCAGTGACCTTCAGACTGGTTCCTCTTAGCTCTGTGTGTCAGTGACCTTCAGACTGGTTCCTCTTAGCTCTGTGTGTCAGTGACCTTCAGACTGGTTCCTCTTAGTTTTTTTGCGTTTTTGTTTTAGTTCGTAAAATTTTTTGCGTTCGTTTTTTTTGCGTTTTTGTTTTAGTTCGTAAATTGTTTTGCATTCTTTTTTTTTGTTCTTTTTTTGCATTATTTTTTTTGTTCGTTTTTTTGCGTTTTTGTTTTAGTTCGTACATTTTTTTGCGTTCGTTTTTTTTCGTTCATTTTTGCATTTTTGTTTTAGTTCGTAAATTTTTTTGTGTTCTTTTTTTGCATTCTTTTTTTTCGTTCGTTTTTTTGCGTTTTTGTTTTAGTTCGTAAATTGTTTTGCGTTCTTTTTTTGCGTTTTCGTTTTAGTTCGTTAATTTTTTTGCGTTCTTTTTTTTTGTTCTTTTTTCCCCCCTTGTGTTGAATAAGGTGTGACCTTTAGGCAAGCGTGGACATGACCTTCAGACTGGTCATCAGACTGGTTCCTCTTAGCTCTGTGTATCAGTGACCTTCAGACTGGTTCCTCTTAGCTCTGTGTATCAGTGACCTTCAGACTGGTTCCTCTTAGCTCTGTGTATCAGTGACCTTCAGACTCTGGTCGTTTGACTGTCTCTGCCTCCTCTTGTGCTGTGCAAAACTGTAGATGTTTTTGGTGTGTGAGATTATGTGCAAAATAAATCAACATTGTTTTTATTGGTGACGTGGTGGTAGAACCTTAAACTACCACCCAACTACTGCAAATTGTAGTTAAACTAGTAATTGAGCTGCATGTAGTTAACTCCTCCCCAACACTGGGTGTTAGCCTGTAATTCATGATCCATTATGTTATGAATAACCAGCTGAAAGTGGAATGTATTGGTTTGACATCAGGCAACATATCACAGAAAGGAATTATCATTTAACAGTTTTCACCCTCCTCCCTGACAATCGAATCTGTCGTTCTGCCCGCCCTCCACACACACCTCTCCTTCCCTCCTCTCCTCCCTCCCCAGTGATTGACATGCTCACCCTGCAGGATGCCAAGCAGAGCGTGGTGGCCGTGGAGGAGATTGCAGGGGCCATGGGCACACTCAGTGACATCTATGTGGTGTCCACCTTCCGTCTGCCCTCTAAGCTGGGCGGAGTCCTGTTGGGTCTCTACAGCAAGCAAGACAACAAGAAGTACCTGGAGCTGGCCATCATGGGCAAGATCAACAAAGGTAAGAATACCAAGATCAACAAAGGTAACAATACCAAGATCAACAAAGGTAATAATAATACCAAGATCAACAAAGGTAACAATACCAAGATCAACAAAGGTAACTATACCAAGATCAACAAAGGTAATAATAATACCAAGATCAACAAAGGTAACAATACCAAGATCAACAAAGGTAACAATACCAAGATCAACAAAGGTAATAATAATACCAAGATCAACAAAGGTAACAATACCAAGATCAACAAAGGTAACTATACCAAGATCAACAAAGGTAATAATAATACCAAGATCAACAAAGGTAACAATACCAAGATCAGCAAAGGTAAGAATACCAAGATCAACAAAGGTAACAATACCAAGATCAACAAAGGTAACAATACCAAGATCAACAAAGGTAATAATAATACCAAGATCAACAAAGGTAACAATACCAAGATCAACAAAGGTAACTATACCAAGATCAACAAAGGTAATAATAATACCAAGATCAACAAAGGTAACAATACCAAGATCAACAAAGGTAAGAATACCAAGATCAACAAAGGTAACAATACCAAGATCAACAAAGGTAACAATACCAAGATCAACAAAGGTAATAATAATACCAAGATCAACAAAGGTAACAATACCAAGATCAACAAAGGTAACTATACCAAGATCAACAAAGGTAATAATAATACCAAGATCAACAAAGGTAACAATACCAAGATCAACAAAGGTAACTATACCAAGATAAACAAAGGTAACTATACCAAGATCAACAAAGGTAATAATAATACCAAGATCAACAAAGGTAACAATACCAAGATCAACAAAGGTAACTATACCAAGATCAACAAAGGTAATAATACCAAGATCAACAAAGGTAACAATACCAAGATCAACAAAGGTAATAATACCAATATCAACAAAGGTAATAATACCAAGATCAACAAAGGTAATTCTAAGATCAACATAAGTAATAATACTGGTATATCCATAGATAAAAAAAAAAAAAAAAAAAAACAGTAGATGCGATGTGTCAAAATCAATTTACATTCTGGAATGGGACCATATGACAGCCATCTTATGTAGGTCCAGTTCTAAATTGTTTAATTGGAACCAACGGTGAAAGCGGCGTATGTTATCTTTATAATCCTTGTATTTTCCTTATAGTAGACCATTAATGTTTTTATTCAAAATAATGAGTATCAGACAGTTGTGCCTGACTGCCTGTCTGGAATGAACCAAAGAATATATAGCTCTAAGAAAATAAATCACAAGTCAAGTCAAGAGTTTTATTTGTCACGGCATACAGGGCATACAGTGAAATGCGGGTGGTCATGCCCGCAGCGATTGTGCAATAATACAAGTAATAAGACATAACAGGTATAATGTACATAAAGTTTAAAATGCATGGTAAAAGACATGCTAAGGGGCGAGCTCCCGTAGCTCACCGCGTATCTCGGCGCCATTTCGGCGTCGGGGACAACCGTGCTCGTCACGGATCTGGGGTACACGAGTTCGACTCCCGGACTCGCCGTATTTTCTCAGAGTGTCTTCCCCTACTCTACATCCTATTCAACCTGTTTCTGTCGGTCATGCTTGACCAAAAAAAAAAACGATTAACGCTAAAAAAATGAAGTTTAAAAAAAAAAAAAGACATGCTAAGGTCCTGCGATAGTGCAATACAGTGTTAAGCTACAGATGAGGCACTGGATCTTATATACACTACTATACAATACTATACTATACAATATACAGTTATACTATATATCCTTATGCTATCTTGCTATATCCATCTATTGCCACGATTGGGCGTACATGTCACATGACCAGAAATGACCTGGCCAATCAGAGACGCGGAAACGCAGTTCTGTTGTAGAAGGCATTCAGGCGTTCAGGACGGTTCACAACCGGATGTGGTCACTCGTCTGCACGGCTTGTCAAATTATGCTCGTCTGCACGGCTGTCCAGCAATGTATTGGTTGATTGGCAAAAACGCAGCCCGGAGCCGACAGACGAGAGCAAAGTGCCATGACGTGCGATAAAATGCGTAATTTTCTGTAGTTAATTAATCGAAATGAAGTCCCAGCCCTAATTTATTTATTTTCTGACATGGTTTGTTGCGTCATGACTATATATGTAAAACGTGATTGTTAATGATACAAATATTGTCGTATTTATTATAATTATAATTATTTAATTCCGCGGATGTCTGTAGGATGGCAATCCCCAAGGACTTCTCCCACAGAAAACACTTGCTAAGTTGCAAGGCGCTTTGGATAAAAACACTATAAATGCAGTCCATCCAATCCATCACACTCCAAGTGATTTGCAAATACATGGGCTGTCCAAGAAATCTCAAAACGTACTTGATGGTTCCTCAGTTCCAGGGTTCTATACTGGTCCTGTACTGGTACTGTACTGGTCCTGTACTGGTACTGTACTGGTACTGTACTGGTACTGTACTGGTCCTGTACTGGTCCTATACTGGTCCTATACTGGTCCTGTACTGGTACTATACTGGTACTGTACTGGTACTGTACTGGTTCTATACTGGTACTGTACTGGTACTGTACTGGTACTATACTGGTACTGTACTGGTACTGTACTGGTACTATACTGGTACTGTACTGGTACTATACTGGTACTGTACTGGTCCTATACTGGTACTATACTGGTACTATACTGGTCCTGTACTCATACTATACTGGTTCTATACTGGTACTGTACTAGTTCTATACTGGTACTCTACTGGTACTCTACTGGTACTGTACTGGTACTATACTGGTACTGTACTAGTTCTATACTGGTACTCTACTAGTTCTATACTGGTACTGTACTGGTACTATACTAGTTCTATACTGGTACTATACTGGTACTGTACTAGTTCTATACTGGCACTGTACACTGAAGAATAGCGTGTGTCTCCTCTTGACCTGTAATTCCGTTGCTCCTGCATGCATGTCCCCTCCCACCTGCTCCTGCATGCATGTCCCCTCCCACCTGCTCCTGCATGCATGTCCCCTCCCACCTGCTCCTGCATGCATGTCCCCTCCCACCTGCTCCTGCATGCATGTCCCCTCCCACCTGCTCCTGCATGCATGTCCCCTCCCACCTGCTCCTGCATGCATGTCCCCTCCCACCTGCTCCTGCATGCATGTCCCCTCCCACCTGCTCCTGCATGCATGTCCCCTCCCACCTGCTCCTGCATGCATGTCCCCTCCCACCTGCTCCTGCATGCATGTCCCCTCCCACCTGCTCCTGCATGCATGTCCCCTCCCACCTGCTCCTGCATGCATGTCCCCTCCCACCAGCTCTGGTGCGCTACGTGAGGGCAGACGGGAAGCTGCACACGGTCAACCTCCAGAATGCCAACCTGGCCGACGGACGTGCGCACTCCATCATCCTGCGTGTGGGCGGTCTGCGCCGGGACAACCTCCACATGGAGCTCTACGTCGACTGCCGATTGGCCGACTCCAGCCAGGGCCTCCCGCCATTGGTCCCCCTCCCCGCCGACCCAGAGATGGTGGATATTCGGAACGGCTACAAGGCCTACGCGCGGCTACAGGTGACGGGGATATTTCACTGTTTGTGGGGAGCGGTGTGGATGTGACAGGCTATATGCTAGAACTCCACGTGGAAAGCTATTATATCTATTACTTAGTTTCCTGTTACCGTGGATTTACCAAAGGATCCTTCCCCAGGCTCTGTCTCACACAGGACCAGTGTGTAAAGCCTAAACATCTTCCTACCATTTTACAAAAGTTGTTTTATGAGTTTTTTAATTATGAGCTCCCAAAAGTGAGGAAAATGCAATGTGATGACATCATCAAATTGCATTGGCTGAAAGAAACTGTTACAGTCATGTGACTCATGTCATGTTATGTTTCAAAACGTCTAAACAGAGTTTTCTTGGAAACAGCGTATGTTTCTTTATAATCACATTTCCACCCAAATAGACAACAAAGTACTAATCAACCACAGGAAAAAAGGTACATAAATGTACATTATGTTATAGCCATAAGTAATATATTTACTTATTGACTTATCCTAAATACGTTACTCATGGCTATTACATAACGTACAATTATATGTATATTTTTCCTGTGGCCAATTACTAATTGGCCACAGGAAAATTGAAAAATTGAAAAATTGAATTAGTACTTTACTTACATATTGTAAGCGAGATCGGGCTACAGTAGGTTGTTCCATAGTCTACAAACTTAATAAATGTCTTCATCAGGTCTGCAAAGTCCGCTTTCGCCATTTCTTTGCACTTGCAACGTTTCACTTTCAGCTTTGGCAAAGTTGTAACGAGTCTGATTGACAGACGGTTTTGACCAATCCATTTGAAGCACAAGGGCACAAGCACACAAGGGCATGTTTACACGCCTTCAGTCCACTCCCTTCGTGTCCTGTGTCACCCCGGTGCCCGTGACGTGCGCGTGCTTCCTCGTGCACTTTTCACGAGCCCCTTTTCTCCTACTGTGCACTACATTAGTATATTGCATTAAGTAGTGGTCAAAAAGCTCTGTTGGATACCTTTAATATTGTGGATAAGCCCTGTATCTCCAACTGAGAAATTTTTGTTTTTGATACTGTGAGTGACATTTCACAGGACACTGGGCCGAACAATCTTTATTTAATTTGATGGGTGTCAATGGGGAAAATGTACTTTGATTCTACACCAGAAAGGTGCAGAGGGGTCATTTTGAGGGTCACAACAACATAAAAATCAGATCTTTAAAAAATTACAGCAAGGAAATGCTCCTGGATGGTTTAACGGGTGTGGACTGGTCTCATGTAATGCACTGCAAAGAGGTTGATCAGGCATGGGATGGTTTCAAAACAACATTTCTTAAAGTAGTTGACAGATTAGCACCCAGGAAGATGGTCAGGATAAAGCAGAGGACACAGCCCTGGATTAATGATGACATTTTAAAAGCTATTAAAATAAGGAACAATCTTTTTAAACTATTTAAGAAGTCCAGGACAGAACAGGCTTTCCTGGATTTAAAGAAACACAAAAACTATGTAAATAGTTTGATTAAAGGGGCGAAGAAGGGTTTTTTTAATGAAAAAATAACAGAGTATAGGAACAACTCAAGGAAACTCTGGAGGACACTTAAAGAGGTAGGATACAGTAAGAAATTAAAGACTAAATCGGGCAATATCAGTTTAGAAATAGGAGACAAAATTTCAGCAGACAAATCAGAGGTGGCAGACTGTCTGAATAGCTATTTTACATCCATTGCAAAAACTATATCTGATAAGATCCCAGCTAAACCCGGCAACAACATAGAGAGTGAAGTCCATAAATTCTACCTAGATCAGGGGGTTAAAGCAAATGCTTTCTCCTTTAGGAAAGTGACTGAGATGGAGGTCCAGGAAAAGCTTAAAAAACTTGACACCTCAAGGGCTACTGGATTAGACAACATCCCTGGTAAATTCTTGCAGGATGCTGCAGAAATCATTGCCCCATATGTAGCTCACATTACCAACCTAGCCATTGACACAGGAACATTTCCAAGCGAAATGAAATCGGCAAGAGTTATTCCTCTCCACAAAAAGGGAAACAAATTGGAACCGGGTAACTACAGACCCATTTCCATCCTGGGCGTTCTATCAAAAACCATTGAGAGGCTAGTATATGAGCAAATAGACGGGTATTTCTCCACTAATAACATCATGTACAAATACCAATCTGGTTTCAGGAGGTCCCACTCCACAGACACCTGCCTGCTGTTCCTCACAGATTACATCAGGAAAGAGGTAGACGAGGGAAAGTTCTGTGGAATGGTAATGTTAGACCTCCAGAAGGCATTTGATTCAGTGGATCACAACATCTTGTTAATGAAGCTTAGGGCCCTAGGCTTTAATGAGGCAGCTCAGAAATTAATTGGTTCCTACCTAACAGGGAGACAACAGGTGGTAGATATAAACGGAGTACTCTCCAGTCCTCGGACAGTAGAGTGCGGGGTCCCACAAGGGAGTGTTTTGGGTCCGCTCCTCTTTCTACTGTATATAAATGACCTGAAAGCAGCTTGCTCATGTGACCTTTTTTTATACGCAGACGACTCCGCCCTACTAGTGTCTCACAAAGACAAAAAAGTGGTTGAGCAGACATTGAGTGCAGAACTAGAGAAGGTTAGCGACTGGCTAGGCCACAACAAGCTGTCCCTCCACGTGGGGAAGACTGAGTCAATTTTATTCGGGTCAAAGGTCAGGCTCAGAAAATCGCCAGGTTTTAACATTAGAATAGGAGATACTGTTCTCACAGACAAAACATCTGTGAAATATCTCGGTTGCGTCCTGGAAAACAGCTTATCAGGGGAAAGCATGGCTCACCAAGCACTTACAAAGATAAATAACAGGATTGGATACCTAGCCAGAATCTCTCATTTTTTAGATCAGTCAGCGATGAAGATTCTTGCTGGAGCTCTCATACAGTGTCACTATGACTATGCGTGTGGCTCCTGGTACAACAGTGCCCCCAAAAGTCAGAAAATAAAACTACAGACATCACAAAACAAGCTAATCAGGGTAATACTAAGGCTACCTGCTCGAACCCACCTTGACCCATCTCACTTTGAGGTCATGAGATGGCTTAAGGTGGAAGACAGAGTAAACCAGATAGGGATGTGCCTAGTTCACAGAATAGTGCATGGGGTAGTGCCAGTGTACTTTAACAATTACTTCAACCGAATCAGAGACACCCATGCTTACCAAACAAGGCGCAGCTCAACTGACTTTGTGCCAGTCAGATTCAGGAGCTGTATGGGGAAGGAGTCATTTTTATATTCAGCAGCTGTCTTTTGGAATAGTCTGCCCAGTGAACTGAAAACCATAGACAGTGCCGTTAGATTCAAGTCCAGCCTGAAGACATGGCTCAAAAGGGACTATACCTAGACACTTAGCTTAAGGCACCCTTGCATGTTGTATGAGTCTGTATGTATATAAATGTTAAATGGTATATGTGATGTGTTGTGATGTCACGTTTTGTATGATGCATGTGTTAAGCATCACATTCCCCCACCCCCCTACAAGGACCACAATGGAAATAAGCTCTGAGCTTTTTTGTGTTTCATCCTTGGCAGTATATCCCGACTGTGCTCTTCTGTCACATGTTTATTTTTTATATTGTCAAATAAAGTCATTCATGAAATACATTGCTGTGGCCGATTAGTGTGGCTTCCTCCAGAAACAATGTCTTTCTCCCATAAATGAAGATAATCTTCTCATTGTGTCTTTTGATCTCTCTCTCTCTCTCTCTCTCTCTCTCTCTCTCTCTCTCTCTCTCTCTCTCTCTCTCTCTCTCTCTCTCTCTCTCTCTCTCTCTCTCTCGCTCTCGCTCTGCTCAGGGTGCAGTGGAGTCCCTCAAAGTAGCACTAGGGGGCACTGTGGCCAAAGCTGGGGCCTTGACTGATTGTCCATTCCAGGGGGACTCGTCAGCCTACAACGCAGGTCATAAACATATTAATAATAAACACGTTTTTAAGTCTTACACATAATAATAAACAAGTCTTTGAGTCATACACATATTAATAATAAACACGTTTTTAAGTCATACACATATTAATAACAAGTATTTGAGTCATACACATATTAATAAACAAGTATTTGAGTCATACACATATTAACACTTTGATTGCCTAAGGCTAAATTCATGATATACCATCCGTTGCCAGCTCTATTTAACATGGATAAGTTCCCCTTCTTTGCAGAGCTATAACTTTTTAAATTCTATTGCCAGATTGCCATTATTAGGGCCCATTCAAGGTCCTATATGTATTGTTCATTGTGTAGCAACGTTAAACTTTTTCATTCACATATTCATAGTAAAATATGGTCTAAAGTATAAGTATGTTTTCATCTCTTTCTGCAGCTTTCTCCAGAACGTGATTTATAGCCCCAAATGCATTATATTGATGATGAAATACAGTTTGGTAGGAATCTGTGCGAGATCAAAAATTTCAATTGGACGTACTTCTAGAAGTTTCTACGTATCATCTGATGATGACCGGATGGGCGGGGGATTGTTTATACTTCCGTGGGCAGCGTTATATCATTCATCTAGTGTGGGTGATATGATCATCAGAGCAGTTTATATCGAACACGTTCAAAAATAACGCTGAATCTTACCGTATCTTCCTCGCGCCGTTGGGCGATGAGCGTGGAACAGACATTTTCCTATTATGGGATATAGAAATATCGGGTCCATTCCCAGCTTGTATAATAGTATATACGTCCAAATCATGTTGTTTATCAAGTTATTCGCAACGGATCGCTATGTATTGTGACGAGCTAGAGTGCCGGAACCTATAGCGAGTGCCCGGAAGTAATATGGGCGAATAGCACATCGTCCATGTAACATCCTCTTTGGCGATTGCGCCGATCGGCCACCAGATGGCGCTCTTGAGCCGCTAGAGGGTTCTGTGGGGCTTTTTGGTGGGTCTCAGGCCAGCGGATGGGAAATATGAATCCGATCACAGATTTTTGAAATATTGATATCAAAGACGAGTTACGGCGTCTTCGGCAACTTGAGCATGGCGGGGAAGGACGCCTAAAAGCGTCTTCCGGCAATCAAAGTGTTAATAAACAAGTCTTTAAGTCATACACAAATGAATAAACACAGGTCATACACATTACTAAACACAGACCATACACATGAATAAAAACCGATCATACACATATTAATAAAAACAGATCATACCCATATTAATAAACACAGATCATACACATATTAATAAACACAGATCATACACATGAATAAACACAGATCATACACATTAATAAACAGATCATACACATGAATAAAAACAGATCATACACATATTAATAAACACAGTTCATACACATTAATAAACACAGATCATACATATATTAATAAACACAGATCATACACGTTAATAAATAAATAATGAATTAACAAATGAATGAATAAACAAACAGACAAGAAGACCATACTTGGATCATATATTTTGTTGGACAGAAGTGTCTGTGGTATTGATGATGATCACTCTGAGGACTGTTTTCTCTCTTTTCTCTGCCAGTGAGTGGGGATATTAACTCCATTTTGGGTAAGTGTGTACCAGGTCAAGGCTGTGGGGCAGAGGTGTGGACTCCAGTCAAATGACTACTCAAATTGGCATTCAAATGGCTGCTGAAATGACTACTCAAATGACTACTCAAATTACTACTTAAACGACTACTCAAATGACTACTCAAATTACTACTCAAATTACTACTTAAACGACTACTCAAATTACTACTCAAACTACTACTCAAATGACTTAGTCTTGGGTGACATGATGAAACATGATGATTTGAGACCTGAATGGATTGACTTTTGACTTGATTTATGTTCCAGTGACTTGAGACTTGACCTTTGATTAGTGATATGGCGACTTCAAAATGTAAGTATTAACAAGCAAGAGATTCTTATTGGATTTTATATTATGATTATTCACATTAAAGGTAGAATCTGTAATGCTGTAAAACAGCGACCTCTAGGCAAAATAACCCCGCTTGGTATTGCACTTTTGTTTAAAATGTTTGTTTTGGTCTAATGTGTTATTATAGTGTGAGTTCCTCTAGACCTCTCCAACAACAGCAACATCTCCCCTATTCCCACCCAACTCTAACCCACACATCATACCAAAACAAAAAAAGGTAAACAAAGTGCAATACCAAGCAGGGCTCTTTGGCCTAGAGGTCGCTGTTTGGTGGTATTACAGATTCTGTCTTTAATGACTGGGAACATAACTTCAGACTTGACATTAATAACTAGAGAGAAACAACTTGGGGCTCAACTTGAGACTGAGACTCGAGCAAATGTTGACTTGGTCACGTCTCTACAATTGTGGGACAAATTTAATGTACAAAGAGAATTGCTAACCTGATTTCATTGGTCCTCTGGTCTGGTTTCAGGTGATCACACGAAGGCTCTGATTGGTCAACTCATCATCTTCAACCAGATCCTTGGAGAACTACGACTGGACATCAGGGAACAGGTGTGTGTGTGTGTGTGTGTGTGTGTGTGTGTGTGTGTGTGTGTGTGTGTGTGTGTGTGTGTGGTGTGTGTGTGTGTGTGTGTGTGTGTGTGTGTGTGTGTGTGAGTGAGTGAGTGAGTGAGTGAGATCTAAGGAGGCATCCTAGTCACCTTTAGCAAGGCAGGGAGTGGAACCAAAGGTCTGACACCTTATTGTTGATCTCGATTCCTCTCCTCTCTGTCCAGGTGAAGGAAATGTCCCTGATTAGAAACACTATCCTGGAGTGCCAGGTGTGCGGTGAGTCACTCTCCATCCTGAGTCCAGTCTGCTTGTCCATGTGCTGGTGGCTTTAGCATGTGTGCTGATTAGGTTACTAACCGATGGGCCAGGCCACCAAGTCCTGAAGTGCTACGGACCAGCTAGGCTAGCTTAGTACAAATGAATGGAAGTGGATACGGACCAGCTAGCTTAGCTGTTGGCCAAAAACACCTCCTGGAGTTTTAAGCTAGGCTAGTGGTCCGTTTCAGAATCAGAATCAGAATGGTCTTTAGTGCCAAGTAGTTTTCACATGGAATATGCTTTGGACGTTATCGGTGCGACATTAGCGGACAGACATTAACAGACAGATAATACAATAAAGAGGTGGAGTAAAATAAAATGAATATGAGCTAAGTTAAGCACAATAGAATAATATAATTATGAAATAAATGATAGGCCAGGGCTGTACAACTGTAAATAAGAGGTTGAATACAATTATATGGGATATGAACTAAATTAAATATAGCACAATAGAATATAGTACAATTATAAGTAAAAAATCAAATAGGAATAGGCCAGGGCTGTGCAATTGGGCAGATGTGGTCAATTATATACACTAATTAGAATGAGTAACAACGCGGTGGGCAAGTATATAGTCCAGTAGGGTGTGTTAATGTAACAGTGTGGGGGGGTTCAGTGAGGGTCCCGAGCCTTGTTGATGAGGCTCACTGCAGAGGGGAAGAAACTGTTCTTGTGGCGTGAGGTTTTGGCCCTGATGGACCGCAGCCTCCTGACAGAGGGGAGTGTCTCAAACAGGTTGTGACCGGGGTGGTAGGGGTCGGCCACAATCTTACCTGCACGCTTCAGAGTTCTGGAGGCGTACAGGTCCTGGAGAGATGGCAGATTGCAGCCAATCACCTTCTCAGCAGAGTGGATGACATGCTGCAGCCTGCCTTTGTCCTTGGCCGTGGCTGCAGCGTACCATACTGTGATGGAGGAGTTTCCTCTGTCTAAGTTCTGTTTCCATGGTAACGTTCAAAATATTTAGTTTATTCTCAATATGTGTAAATTCATGAGTGAGATATGAACATACAATAGGACATTCGATTCGATTTTAGATTTGATTAAATTCAAATGTACAGCACAAGTACAGTACAATGAAAAGAACAGCAATATACAATGTACAGGTGATTAAACTGGGTACAAAATATACAAATTAGTACTACTGAGTATAGTGCTAATCAGATATATGTACAGAGTTGTACAGTGATTCAGGTGTCAAGACAGTATGGTAGTAGTCATACTGTCCAGCGGGCAGCAGCGTAACTAGTAAGAGTAGGATATGTACAGATATAGTATCTACAGATACAGCTACCAGACTATGTGCAGGTAAATATATACAGCATTTATACATGCTATCATACAGAGCTAAGGGTTATTTGCAGGTGAATAAGTAAGTATAGGGTTATATGCAGTTATAGTCAGACAAATGGATATATACATACATCAGATATCAACATGCATGCAAACATTAACTGGGACCTGCACTGTCTCCCCATCGCCGCACGAATCCGCTTCAAGGTCCTCGATCCGCCTACCTCCGGTCAATGGTCTCTAACTACACAACCTCAAGACCCCTCCGCTCTACATCCTCTGGCCGCCTCAGACCCACTCCACAGCCGAAACAATCTTTCGCCGTCAACTAAAAACACACCTTCAATCAATATCTGAAATGAAAACACTAACCTTCTTACTGCCTTCTACAATCATGCACTCTTCCTTGTTCCTACTATGCTAATATGTCTTTACTACTGTCTATGCACTCAACACTGCAGCACCCAAGTTTCAACACTTTGATGAACATTGTTACTCGGCTGTAAGAGTTGTACCTTCCTGCTGACCAGTCGTACAGAACTTGTAAGTCGCTTTGGATAAAAGCGTTCAGCTAAATGACTAAATGTAAATGTAAATGTGAGCAATTAATGTGGTGTCTGGAATACTGCGTGCATATTCCCTGAAAGTGAAACTCCCTCTCCCTCCAGGCTTCCATGAGCCTCGGTCCCGCTGCTCTCCTAACCCCTGCTTCAAGGGCGTGTCCTGCATGGAGACCTTCAACTACCCAGGCTTCCGCTGTGGGGAGTGTCCCGAGGGCACCGCGGGCAACGGCACTCACTGTCAGGACATTGATGAGGTGCAAAATTGAGAGAGAGGGGATGCTGGGATGTGAGAATTACCAGAGACCTTTACAGTATGACACTACACAACAATTGTTCTGGCATTATTGTGGGGAAAACCTTCTACATTTGTCCTTCAGTTTTGTTTGAATTCCATATTGAAATCACGGGGCAATCAGGAAGCAACTGGGGTGGCGTGACCCTGCCACGCAGACCCTCGCCGCTGAGAGATTGCGCTGTGCAGGTGAAAAGATGCGACGGCTGCCTCCTCGTGTACCGGAGGGGACACGTGATGTAAGGCTTAGTCCACATTGCAGCCGGCCTGTGGGAGGCATGGCCTAACAGCGCTCGAGACAGGGGAGGGTAGAATTGGACAATACGAAAAATTGGGGATGGGAGAAAAATTGAAAAATGGGAGAAAGATAAAAAAGGGGTGCAGCTTTTTTCACCGCATAAGCTGTGACACTGCTGACATCTCTAAAAAAGGAGTATCATTGAATAGCAGTAGGCTGGCTATAACGTTACTAGCAACCTGTGGACATTCACCAACACAATTATACACTACAGCTACAGTATTTGCAATCGACACACAGTTTTAGCAATTTGGTCAAGTATAACTTGTTTGCGGTCTCGCTGTTGAGAATAAGTCACATGTTCACTTAACCATTGCAACACATCAAACACGGTAACGTACACTCATTGATCTGTACACCATGCAAGTGAAGGTGTTAGTCATGTTAGTCGTGGATCCTCTCTCGCATGAAATAGGTTCGGCACAGGTGTTGCACTTTTCAGGCATTTTCCAGACCCAAATAAAGTCACACATTTGAGCACCGCTTGCTGTGGTCCATGATGGAGCTCTATATCCATTCTAAACTACGATGGTCGCCACAGGAACTGAAACTAGTGCAAAAGGGACATTTGTTTAATAGGAACCGATCATCAGAATCTAAATTCAAATCTCTTAATGATTCCTTGGAATACATTTTTTGGAAACAGTTCCAATTTGGAACCGATTTTGGATACCCAACCCTCCTTAAAAGCCATTGATCAGTTGATCATTGATCAGTTACTAGCTATATGAAACTGAGAGCCTTTCAGACTTTCCACCATGGCATGTGTTCTATTCTCAACAACATTGTTTGACATCATTACATGTTTTTTTTAATAAAAGCCTTGAAATAGTACGGTGAAAAATATCACAAAACAGAGTGGCAACATATCATAGCAGAAAGCATCACAATATCTTCTAGATTGTGGATACTATATTGTAGGTCATAAAACAGACTAGCTATTAACTATTTATTTAACTATTTCTAATCTTCTCCTTCTTCTTCATCACACTTCTTCATCTTCTCCTTCTTCATCTTCTTCTTTTCCTCCTTATCTTCTCCTCCTTATTCTTCTTCTCCATCTTCTTCTTTTCCTCCTTCTCCTTCTTACATTCTTCTCCTTCTTCTCCTTCTTCTTTTCCTCCTCCTTCTTATCTTCTCCTTATTCTTCTCCATCTTCTTCTCCTTCTACTTCTTATCTTCTCCTTCTTCTCCTTCTTTTCCTCCTCCTTCTCCTTCTTATCTTCTTCTTCTTCTCCTTCTTCTTCTTTTCCTCCTCCTTCTTTTCCTCCTCCTTCTTCTTCTACTCTCAGTGTTTGGAGGCCCAGCCCTGCTACTCTCCTTATGCGTGCGTCAACACAGCCAAAGGCTTCAGCTGTGAGCCCTGCCCCCCCGGCCTGTGGGGCCCGCCACTCATCGGAGTGGGACTGGAGTATGCCAAGAACCACAAGCAGGTCCAACACACACACACACACACACACACACACACACACTCACACTCACACTCACACTCACACTCACACTCACACACACATATACAAACACACACACACACACACACACACACACACACACACACACACACACACACACGCACACACACACACACACACACATATACAAACACACATACAAACACACACACATACACACACTAGTGTCACTAAGCTGTGTTACAGTGTGCTTGTTTATTACTATCATGTGATATATATATATTATTTTTAATATATATTTTTAAATATCCATTCATTTTATTGTGTGGATGCCAGGAACAGGCACCTCAGGGCTCCTAAAAAAACAAATCAAAACACCATTATGCACCATATTGATCTGTCTCGATATCTCTCGATATCTCTCTCTCTCTCTCTCTCTCTCTCTCTCTCTCTCTCTCTCTCTCTCTCTCTCTCTCTCTCTCTCTGATTTTATTTTCAGGAGTGTGCCGACATCGACGAGTGTGTGGAGTTGGCTGACGCCTGTGTGACCAACTCTGTCTGCACCAACACTATAGTGAGTAGATAGAACTCTACTAACTCCTCTAGGCTGGGGATGACTGTAATGTGACTGTTTCGTCTCTACTCTAAAAGGGAGGTTGCACCCTCTAGTGGCCAATTGCGTGTCAGACAACTATGTGCTGGCAGATATATTATTATGTATAGAGACAGAGTAGGGGAGACACAGGAAATAAGGTTCTTTATTGAGACAGTAGGAAGGCTGAGAGGGATACATAGGAGAGAAGGTTCTTTATTGAGACAGTAGGAAGGCTGAGAGGGAGACACAGGAGAGAAGGTTCTTTATTGAGACAGTAGGACGGCTGAGAGGGAGACACAGAAGAGACGGTTCTTTATTGAGACAGTAGGAAGGCTGAGAGGGAGACACAGGAGATAATATTCTTTATTGAGCCAGTAGGAAGGCTGAGAGGGAGACACAGAAGAGACAGTTCTTTATTGAGACAGTAGGAAGGCTGAGAGGGAGACACAGTAAAGAAAGTTCTTTATTGAGACAGTAGGAAGGCTGAGAGGGAGACAGAGTAGGGGAGGGTTCTTTATTGAGACAGTAGGAAGGCTGAGAGGGAGACAGAGTAGGGGAGACACAGGAAAGAAGGTTCTTTATTGAGACAGTAGGAAGGCTGAGAGGGAGACACAGGAGAGAATGTTCTTTATTGAGACAGTAGGAAGGCTGAGAGGGAGACACAGGAGAAACGGTTCTTTATTGACAATAGGAAGGCTGAGAGGGAGACACAGGAGAGAAGGTTCTTTATTGAGACAGTATGAAGGCTGAGAGGGAGACTGTGGGATATTGTGAATATCCTGAAGAATGTTCTCAGTCAACCGAGGTTCAGTTAATAACAAGGTTTATTAACTAGACAGATATAAATATACATAGCAGTTAGAGAGAATGGCTGAGGGGCTCGCCCCAGGTGATCAGCTGAATGACCCAGGTAGAGACTTCGAATGCTGTCGGGAGGAGCCCTTTATAGTGAAAAAGGGGGAGGAGGGGGACCCATTTGATAGGTCAAATGGGTGGGGGGGGACATAGGATAGGGGACAAAGGGGAGGGGAGGGGGGTGTCTTTACATGAGTTGGGGAATGGATATATTATTCCACAAGACACAGGAGAGAAGGTTCTTTATTGAGACAGTAGGAAGGCTGAGAGGGAGACAGGAGCGAAGGGACCTCATGCACCAACGGACTTACGACAAAAGTTACAAGCTAATTTCATCGTAGCTCCACTTACGACCTTTTCGGGCCTATTTTGGCATGCACTAACGGTTCCTTCTTGGGGAGTGAGCCGAGCGCAGGTGGCCAGGAGCGCACAACAAGACGGTATATGGAATATTAATACAGTCTATTCCACTATAGCTATAGTGTGCTGTAAGATGACAATACATTTGAATCTAATCAAATCAGTTGCAAATCGTCTCTGCGCTACCTGTTGAATACAGGGGTCAGCACTGCACAGATACAACGCTGAGTGCCTCGCTTCCGTTTTGCACACAGTACTTCACCTTATAAGGGGCCGGAGAATTTGTCTGTATACTAATTCCGGTATACGAGAACACGCTTCCAGTTTAAGAATGAGTGATGTACTTCATTCAAGGAGTTCGGAGCTGCGTTAACTTTGGCAACTTAAGAGCACCTCTCCACGCGTTGATTCATACGAGGTTATTTACGAGGAAACTTACGAGAATGTTGGTGCATGAGGTCCAAGGTTCTTTATTGAGACAGTTGGAAGGTTTGTAGTGTGGTAGTGAACGTGTTAACCTTCTGTAGTGTGGTAGTGAAAGGGGGTAACCTTCTGTAGTGTGTTAGTGAAAGCCTTAACCCTTTGTAGTGTGGTAGTGAAAGCGTTAACCTTTTGTAGTGTGGTAGTGAAAGCGTTAACCCTTTGTAGTGTGGTAGTGAACGGGTTAACCTTATGTAGTGTGGTAGTGAAAGCTTTAACCCTTTGTAGTGTGGTAGTGAAAGCGTTAACCTTTTGTAGTGTGGTAGTGAAAGTGTTAACCCTTTGTAGTGTGGTAGTGAAAGTGTTAACCATTGGTAGTGTGGTAGTGAAAGGGTTAAATAACCTCTTCAGATACTTTTGTCATTAAGTATATTCCTTTGTCTCTTTCCCGCTCTCTCAGGGCTCATACATGTGTGGCGGCTGTAAGGCGGGTTTCCTAGGCAACCAGTCGTCAGCCTGCTTGCCCAAGAAGTCCTGTGCCTCGCTGAGCTTCAACCCCTGCGATAGCAACGCCCACTGCATCATCGAGAGGAACGGCGAGGTGTCGTGCGCAGTGAGTCACACTGCAGGACAGGATGTGATGAGAACAGGATGTAGAGAGAACAGGATGTAGAGAGAACGTAAGGTTATCCTATAACCCTATTTATATGAATACTGGCTGAGCGTCTCGCTCTGCCTACTGAGATAAACATTATCTCCAGCACCCACTTGCACGTGACCACGCCACTCCCATGCGTGCCACTATATTACGCCACCAGCCTGGTATGAAACCTGGCGATCTCCTCTGACCGGCTGTGTTTGACGGTCAACATTCTGAACTTTCTCGCCACAATCAGTCGATTGAATGCGGACAAGTCCAGTATAGGTCTGACACCGGATTTCTTGGGCACCAGAAAATACCGGGAGTAAACGCCACACATCACGTCCTCCCTTGGGACCACGACGATGGCCCGCTTCGCCAACAGAGATTGGATCTCGTCGGCCAGAGCTGTCACTGCTGCGGACCCTGACAAAAGGGTCTGTACCAAACCCAAAAACGGAGGGTGGGGTTGTGCAAACTGTAACACAAGCCCCTCCCTCAGCATTCTCTCCATCCACCTCGACATATGGCACTCCTGTAACCATACGTGATGATAATGCCAAAGCGCACCCGCAGCCAACTGGCGCTGATCCGCCAGGAACCGTAGGTAGGAGGCCCGGTCCCTCCCGCTGTGTGTTGCCAACCCTGGACTCGCCAACCGCGCGAGCAGGGTGTCTCGCAGAGCCGGGATATCACACCCTGACTCTACCAATCGCACCCAAGGGGGGACCCCAACAGAAAGGGCCGGCCTGATACGGGGAGAGCGGCCATCACCCCTGGTGACATAGGCTCCCCCGCTGAGCATCTTCCCGGCATAGACTGCTGAGGACAGCCTGCTCTGCAGCTGGACATGCAAGGTGTGTGGTCCCCACGCTGCCCGATAGGGTGAGTCCCTACACACTGTAGCCCTGTAGTGATATTACTACCACTCAAATCACGCGTGCCTGACTGACCACCGCCGGTCTTCCGGTCGGGGGAGGCACTAACGTAATACCCGGCCTGGCGAGGGCAGGGCTGGGGGAACCCATGCTGCGACCTCCTGGGCCTAGAGTTCCCCATCTGACAATTTTTTTTAGATACAGGGAACCCTGCTCCGTCGACAGACACAACACCAGGCTCACCAAACACAGATGCAGGACGTGTGGTGT
Source organism: Notolepis coatsorum (assembly GCF_963971535.1). NCBI lineage: Eukaryota > Metazoa > Chordata > Actinopteri > Aulopiformes > Paralepididae > Notolepis > Notolepis coatsorum. Next base: position 17,928,668 of record NC_140183.1, on the reverse strand, counting down.
GGGAGCCGCTTGACAGCACAGCATTCTCATAGACAGACCCAGGCCTAGCTAGCAACTGGGTGTCAGCCCGTCTCCATGAGAAGCGAAATGTGGGGCCGCTTGCGCTTCCATGGAAGAACGCGGCCCGCAGCCAAAGGGGACAAATCAGAGCCCTGAGTCCCGTAGTGTAGCGAGGGGGAGTAACCGGAGAGCGTGCTAGACACAGCTAGATGGCAAAGTTCTTTTAGGGCATGCCCATCTAATGTAGCCGATCCCTCGGCCACCGAGGCTGTCGGCCTTGTGATTAGGGTATCTCAGGCGGGGGAAACATGGCCGCTGGCCGGGGGCCTCGCCACAGCCGCTGGCGAGGCTGTGCTCTCACCTTTGGCTGCACGGTGTGGGGCGGTGTGGAGCCCAGATCAAATACCGCCCTGCGGACAGACCAAAAAGTCCATCTGCGGAGATGGGAGCCCTGAGGAGGGGAAGTCTCCTCTCCTCCTCAATGGGAGATTGCTCCAACCAAAGATGTCTGTGAACAAGCGTTGACAGCATCCTAACCCTCCCTGCGGTTATAGCTTGCGGCTGGGTCAAAGCTGTATAACCTCAAAAACCTGTGCAATGTTTTTGACGTCGGCTGGCCCTAAGGCCCCACCACCCGACATCATTTTGGACAGAAAAGCAGCCAATTGAGCAATGTTATTGGTTGCTGCTAAATTCCGTCCTGCCGCGGTATAAGCTTCATCAGCCCACTCAGCCACCTGCCGGGCAGACTCGCCCTCCAGCGTCGGCTTCCGGGTGGGATACCGTTCAACCATGCCAGGACAAAGGACCGATGCTACCTGCTCCTCTAAGCACGGCACACCTGTCCTGAGCCCTGTCGTCAGCCCATCCACCCATGTAAAGGGTAAACATTAGACACCGATTGACCTTCAGCAATGAAACGGTTAAGAGGAGGGAAGAGTGGTGACAACCCCGGCGGGGCACATGGGAACGGCACCCCAAACATCTTAGCATTAGCTGCGCGCTAGGATACTTGGAAAAACATCCAAAAGTGAGTCATGATGACCACGTTTATCCAAATATCCCGCCCCCTGAGCCAATACATCACCCGGTCGTCTCACGAGACAACAAGCAGTATTACACATGCCAGTACCAATGCCTGCTAGCGCTGATCCTACCTGGGCGCGACGTGGCTCGACTGCCAACCGTCGCGCGAAAGTCCCTCGGTCCGCTGTCACGCGACGAGGAAAAAACAGGACAGGACCGCCGCGCTGTTAGGACGTGCTGAGAAGGTTCCGGGGGCTGGCGAACTTCTGGCGAATTCCCAACATTGTGTAATTTCTCCTTACACTTCATAACAATCTCCAGTTCAAGAAATGCATCTGAGCTGCTTCCGCGTTGGAAACGAATGAGGAAGGGTGAGGTGTGACCACTTCCGACGTAATATAGAGGCACGCATGGGAGTGGCGTGGTCACGTGCAAGTGGGTGCATTTGTTTTGTTTCCCAGAGCACACTAGGTGCTGGAGATAATGATATATCTCAGTAGGCAGAGCGAGACGCGATTGCCAGTATGATAATATAACAGGGTGTAGAGAGAACAGGATGTAATGAGAACAGGATGTAATGAGAACAGGATGTAATGAGAACAGGATGTAGAGAGAACAGGATGTAGAGAGAACCGGATGTAATGAGAACAGGATGTAGAGAGAACAGGATGTAGTGAGAACAGGATGTGATGAGAACAGGATGTAGAGAGAACAGGATGTGATGAGAACAGGATGTAGAGAGAACAGGATGTGATGAGAACAGGATGTAGAGAGAACAGGATGTGATGAGAACAGGATGTAATGAGAACAGGATGTAGAGAGAACAGGATGTAGAGACAACAGGATGTAGAGAGAACAGGATGTGATGAGAACAGGATGTAGAAAGAACAGGATGTAGAGAGAACAGGATGTAGAGAGAACAGGATGTGATGAGAACAGGATGTGATGAGAACAGGATGTAGGGAGAACAGGGTGTGATGAGAACAGGATGTAGAGAGAACATTATGTAGAGAGAACAGGATGTAGAGAGAACAGGATGTGATGAGAACAGGATGTAGGGAGAACAGGATGTAGAGAGAACATGATGTGATGAGAACAGGATGTAGAGAGAACAGGATGTAGAGAGAACAGGATGTGATGAGAACAGGATATAGAGAGAACAGGATGTAGAGAGAACAGGATGTAGAGAGAACAGGATGTGATTAGAACAGGATGTGATGAGAACAGGATGTGATGAGAACAGGATGTAGAGAGAACAGGATGTAGAGAGAACAGGATGTATAGAGAACAGGATGTAGAGAGAACAGGATGTGATGAGTACAGGATGTAGAGAGAACAGGATGTAGAGAGAACAGGATGTGATGAGAACAGGATGTTGAGAGAACAGGATGTGATGAGAACAGGATGTAGAGAGAACAGGATGTAGAGAGAACAAGATGTGATGGGTGTTTATTATTATGGATGTGTGTTTCTCCTCAGTGTAACGTGGGCTGGGCTGGTAATGGCAACACGTGTGGAGTGGACACTGACATCGACGGCTACCCTGACCGCTCCTTACCCTGCATGGACAACGACAAGCACTGCAAACAGGTCTGCTGCTGGAGCATGTTTATTATTATTATTATTATTATTATTATTATCATTATTATTATCATCATCATCATCATCATCATCATCATCATCATCATCATCATCATCATCATCATCATCATCATCATCATCATCATCATCATCATCATCATCATCATCATCATCATCATCATTATTATTATTATTATAACAATGTAATAATACTTATCTATAGAGCATTTTTCAAAACAGTTGCAAAGCTTCACAAAAATAAGGACTTACTTCAAAGTGGGATGAATGCACAAACAGAAAGGACTTGCCTTGCTGACAAAATTGCCAAATCTGACACGAAGATACAGTAGAGCCCCAAAAAAGTCTTAAAAAGTTATTTAAAACAAAATAATACATACATATGTAGAGGAGTACAGATATAGTGGTATAAATACACATGTAGCGAGGTACAGATATAGTCATATAAATACACATGTAGAGGGGTACAGATATAGTGGTATAAATACACATGTAGAGGGGTACAGATATAGTGGTATAAATACTCATGTAGAGGGGTACAGATATAGTGGATAAATACATGTGTCCCTCTATGTGGGACTCTACAGATATAGTGGTATAAATATACATGTAGAGGGATATATATATATATATATATATATATATATATATATATATATATATATATATATAGTGGTATAAATACACATGTAGAGAGGTACAGATATAGTGGTATAAATACACATGTAGAGGATATACTGGTATAAATAGTAGATGAATAGTAGATAGTATAATATGCAGATGGCTACTCTGCCCTGCCCTACAAAAGCAAACGACAGTAGCTGTGAAGCTATTTATTAAGGTCTTATTCGGTTATTTAAATGACATTATTAAGGTCGTATCCAGGTATTTAAATTATGTTATTAAGGTCTTATTCAGGTATTTAAGTTACATTATTGGAGTCTTATTCAGGTATTTAAATTATATTATTAAGGTCTTATTCAGGTATTTAAATTACATTATTAAGGTCTTATTCAGGTATTTAAATTACATTATTAAGGTCCGGGTATTTAAATGACATTATGACCATGAATATGACTATTAAGACCAACAGGACTGTAGGTAATAGTTGTGTCTCTACCACCAGGACAACTGTGTGTCTACACGCCTAACTCTGTCTCTACCTCCAGGACAACTGTGTGTCTACACGCCTAACTCTGTCTCTACCTCCAGGACAACTGTGTGTCTACACGCCTAACTCTGTCTCTACCCCCAGGACAACTGTGTGTCTACACGCCTAACTCTGTCTCTACCACCAGGACAACTGTGTGTCTACACGCCTAACTCTGTCTCTACCCCCAGGACAACTGTGTCTCTACACGCCTAACTCTGTCTCTACCTCCAGGACAACTGTGTGTCTACACGCCTAACTCTGTCTCTACCTCCAGGACAACTGTGTGTCTACACGCCTAACTCTGTCTCTACCTCCAGGACAACTGTGTGTCTACACGCCTAACTCTGTCTCTACCTCCAGGACAACTGTGTGTCTACACGCCTAACTCTGTCTCTACCTCCAGGACAACTGTGTGTCTACACGCCTAACTCTGTCTCTACCTCCAGGACAACTGTGTGTCTACACGCCTAACTCTGTCTCTACCTCCAGGACAACTGTGTGTCTACACGCCTAACTCTGTCTCTACCTCCAGGACAACTGTGTGTCTACACGCCTAACTCTGTCTCTACCTCCAGGACAACTGTGTGTCTACACGCCTAACTCTGTCTCTACCTCCAGGACAACTGTGTGCCTACACGCCTAAATCTGTCTCTACCTCCAGGACAACTGTGTGTCTACACGCTTAACTCTGTCTCTACCACCAGGACAACTGTGTGTCTACACGCCTAACTCTGTCTCTACCCCCAGGACAACTGTGTGTCTACACGCCTAACTCTGTCTCTACCTCCAGGACAACTGTGTCTACACGCCTAACTCCGGCCAGGAGGACGCCGACAACGACGGCATCGGAGACCAGTGTGACGACGACGCAGACGGAGACGGGATCAAAAACGTGGAGGTGTGGAGGTCTTGAGTTGACCTATAATCTAATCTAATCTGATCTAATCTAATCTAATATAATCTAGTTGGTCCGCCACCTCTGACCAGCAGGAAAACCCTCTCTTTAGAACACAGTTGCCACAGCAGAACCTTTCAGGAAACGTGAACATTGCTTCACTGTAGACGTGTGACTGACGCAGAACCCTGTTCTCTTCCTCGGTGTGACTGATGCAGAGCCCTGTTCTCTTCCTCGGTGTGACTGATGCAGAGCCCTGTTCTCCTCCTCGGTGTGACTGACGCAGAACCCTGTTCTCCTCCTCAGTGTGACTGACGCAGAACCCTGTTCTCTTCCTCGGTGTGACTGATGCAGAGCCCTGTTCTCCTCCTCGGTGTGACTGACGCAGAACCATGTTCTCTTCCTCGGTGTGACTGATGCAGAGCCCTGTTCTCTTCCTCGGTGTGACTGATGCAGAGCCCTGTTCTCTTCCTCGGTGTGACTGACGCAGAACCATGTTCTCTTCCTCGGTGTGACTGATGCAGAGCCCTGTTCTCTTCCTCGGTGTGACTGATGCAGAGCCCTGTTCTCTTCCTCGGTGTGACTGACGCAGAGCCCTGTTCTCCTCCTCGGTGTGACTGACGCAGAACCCTGTTCTCCTCCTCAGTGTGACTGACGCAGAGCCCTGTTCTCCTCCTCGGTGTGACTGACGCAGAACCCTGTTCTCTTCCTCAGTGTGACTGACGCAGAGCCCTGTTCTCCTCCTCGGTGTGACTGACACAGAGCCCTGTTCTCTTCCTCAGTGTGACTGACGCAGAGCCCTGTTCTCCTCCTCGGTGTGACTGACGCAGAGCCCTGTTCTCCTCCTCGGTGTGACTGACGCAGAACCCTGTTCTCTTCCTCAGTGTGACTGACGCAGAGCCCTGTTCTCCTCCTCGGTGTGACTGACGCAGAGCCCTGTTCTCCTCCTCGGTGTGACTGACGCAGAACCCTGTTCTCTTCCTCAGTGTGACTGACGCAGAGCCCTGTTCTCCTCCTCGGTGTGACTGACACAGAGCCCTGTTCTCTTCCTCAGTGTGACTGACGCAGAGCCCTGTTCTCCTCCTCAGTGTGACTGACGCAGAGCCCTGTTCTCCTCCTTGGTGTGACTGACGCAGAGCCCTGTTCTCCTCCTCGGTGTGACTGACGCAGAGCCCTGTTCTCCTCCTCGGTGTGACTGACGCAGAACCCTGTTCTCCTCCTCGGTGTGACTGACGCAGAGCCCTGTTCTCCTCCTCGGTGTGACTGACGCAGAGCCCTGTTCTCTTCCTCGGTGTGACTGACGCAGAACACTCTTCCCTTCCTCAGGACAACTGCAGGCTGGTGCCCAACAAAGACCAGCAGAACTCGGACACAGACTCATTCGGGGATGCCTGTGACAACTGTCCCAACGTTCCCAACATTGACCAGAAGGACACCGATACCAACGGCCAAGGGGACGCCTGTGACAACGACATAGATGGAGACGGTGTGTACTCGCATGGAGAAAACATACATGTAGAAACAAGTTCATAGATGGAGACAGTGTGTACTCGCATGGAGAAAAGTTATCTTTATAAACGGTGTCTTTATGGTGTGGTGTCCTCCTGTACATCAGGTATCTTTATGAACTTTGTCTTTGTGGTGTCCCCCTGTACACCACGTATCTTTATAAACGGTGTCTTTATGATGTGGTTTCTCCCGGTACACCAGGTATCTTTATAAACTTTGTCTTTATGTGGTGTGGTTTCTCCCTGTACACCAGGTATCTTTATAAACTTTGTCTTTATGATGTGGTTTCTCCCTGTACACCAGGTATCTTTATAAACTTTGTCTTTATGTGGTGTGGTTTCTCCCTGTACACCAGGTATCTTTATAAACTTTGTCTTTATGATGTGGTTTCTCCCTGTACACCAGGTATCTTTATAAACTTTGTCTTTATGATGTGGTTTCTCCCTGTACACCAGGGCCCTCATTTATCAATGCTGCGTACGCACAGATATGTGCGTAAAGCAAAGTGTGGGATTTATCAATATGAACGTGTGCTTGAGATTGTGCGTACATCGATGCACAGCTCCGACCGTGCGTACATGGCACGAAGCGGTAGAATAGGAAAACGGCAACAGACGGAATAAGCTTTCATGCATTTGTTTCAACACCGACGTGTTCGGTATGACTCATAATTAATCATAGTTAATTGTAAAATAGAGACATGAGTGTAATTATTGTCAAACCCTATAAATAGCATTTGGAATACTGTTGCAGAGCGAACATAATATTAAGTAGAGTCCGCTACCCGAGACACATTCTCCTTGATTTGTACCGCAATTTGGGACCAAAATTGGAGTGTGGAAGAAAACGCAGTGTTGTATGTCATAATTTCCCCAACCCCCAACTACATGCAATTTCCATATATCAATAATAACAGCAGGCCGAGGCCAAGAGAGGATTTTACGCAAGGTACCCAATCATCGGAGCAATAGACTGTACCCGTGTAGCTTTCAAAGCTCCATCAATAAACAAATCCAGTTATGTGAATAGAACGGGATTCCACTCGGTCAATGTACAGATAATCTGTGATGCGCATTTGGCTGATAATGTCGTTGCCAGTGGCCGGGAGGAATATGACTCATTCAGGCCTAATTGTATTTAATTAAATTGTAATGTTATTACTGGGGTATCTGTAATTAAAATATCACTTAAATGCAGATCAGGGTTATCCACTGAAACCATAATGACTCTGACCAAAACCAACAAATGCTATTTATAGGGTTTGACAATAATTACACTAATGTCGCTATTTTACAATGAACTATAATTAGGGGCGACAGTGGCTCAGGAGGTAGAGCAGTCGTCTGGCAATCCGGAGGTTCCTGGTTCGATTCCCGCTCCTCCTGGGCAGCGTGTCGATGTGTCCTTGAGCAAGACACTTAACCCCAAATTGCTCCCGATGAGCAGGTTGGCACCTTGCATGGTCGCCTCCGCCGTCGGTGTGTGAATGTGTGAGTGAATGGGTCAAATGTGAGGAACAAATTGTAAAGCGCTTTGGATAAAAGCGCTATATAAAAAAGCAGCCATTTACCATTTAGCCATTTAATTAATTATGTGTCATACCGAACACGTCATGTTGAAACTAATGCATGGAAGCTTATCCCGTCTGTTGAAGTTTTCATATTCTACCGCTTGGTGCCTATGTATACGCACGGTCGGAGCTGTGCGTAGATATACGCACAATCTCAAGCACGCGTTCATATTGATAAATCCCACACTTTGCTTAGAAATGATCGTACGCACGGTTTACGCGCATATCTGTGCGTACGTAGCATTGATAAATGAGGGCCCAGGTATCTTTATAAACTTTGTCTTTGTGGTGTCGTCCTGTACGCCAGGTATCTTTATAAACTTTGTCTTTGTGGTGTCCCCCAGGTATCCCCAACGTGCTGGACAACTGTCACAAGGTGCCCAACCCCATGCAGACGGATAGGGACGGAGACGGCGTGGGCGACGCGTGTGACAGCTGCCCTGAGATAAGCAACCCCATGCAGGTAATCAATACCGACTCCTCATACCCACACATGTACGTGTGACAGCTGCTCTGAGATAAGCAACCCCATGCAGGTAATCAATACCGACTCCTCATACCCACACATGTACGTGTGACAGCTGCCCTGAGATAAGCAACCCCATGCAGGTAATCAATACCGACTCCTCATACCCACACATGTACGTGTGACAGCTGCTCTGAGATAAGCAACCCTATGCAGGTAATCAATACCGACTCCTCATACCCACACATGTACGTGTGACAGCTGCTCTGAGATAAGCAACCCCATGCAGGTAATCAATACCGACTCCCAGTGGCGGACTCAGGCTATTTGAAGGGCAGGGGCGAACATTAAAAAAGGGCACCTACTGCACAACATGGGACCCCATCAGTAAGCAAAAAGCTATGATGCGTCATGTATGATGAAATAGTCTTCATCCTTGATTAAGATTAACATTAGAATAACATAGACAACCCAGATTAATAGTATAACCACACCTCTATGATAAAAACACACAGGGAACAATACACCTTTAACATTTTTATTTTATAAAACAGTTTAACAGTTAAAGTTAATTCGAGTGCCGTTGAGCTTCTTCCTTTCTCTCTCCTCCCCTTCTCTCCTCATGTCCTCTCCTCCTGTACTTCCCCTCTCCTCTCATTTTCTCCTGTCCTCTCCTCCCCTTATCTCCTCCTATACTCCCCTTCTCTCCTCCTGTACTCCCCTTCTCTCCTCCTATACTCCCCTTCTCTCCTCCTGTACTCCCCTTCTCTCCTCCTGTACTCCCCTTCTCTCCTCCTGTCCACTCCTTCTCTCCTCCTGTACTCTCCTCTCCTTCTCTCCTCCTGTCCTTTACTCTCCTTCTCCCCATCCTGTCCTCTCCTTCTCTCCCTCTCTTTCTCTCCCTCCCCCTCCCTATCTTCCCCATTCTCTCTCCATTAAACTTACTATATTGTACCACCTGACTCCTCCCTCCTGCCATCCTCTGTCCTCTCCTCTATCACCTCTAATGAAAATATGTTGGTTATTTTCATGGACAGATTTGTATGTGCTGGCTCTCCATTGCTGCAATGGAAGGGAGATGGTGGGTGGGGGAGTCATAGCAGAATTCTTCTTTTGGTCATCTGTTTATATATGTCAATGATCTCATTATGATCAATTGGGATATCCCTCTCAATTGAAAGCAGCATAAGATCAGAGAGCCTTTTTTCCCCACATCGGTTTCTGAGCTGGGTTTTGATCAGCTTCAGTTTAGAGAATGATCGCTCTACTGAAGCAGTTGTCACTGGTATTGTAGCATATGTTTTGAGGAGCATGGTTATATTTGGGAAAACAGATTCCACATCATTGTCTTTAAGGCACTTAAGCGCACATTCTCTTGAGATGGTAAGGCAGTGAAGACGTGATAGGATTGACCCAGTAGGCGTGTCATCCTTCCCTTTGAATCTTTGGTGTAGCTCATGGGAGAGTATGTCAAGAAAGGTAAAGAACACCTTTCCCCGGTAGTGCTCCTCCAAGTCTTGGACTTGGTAGTCCTCTGTAGCAGATTGAGAGCTATACCTGTACCTTTGAGGTACCTTCCTGCGTCTTGTTTGTCCAGGTATTTCTTCTGGCACCTCAATGCCTGCTGCCTCTGCTTGCCCTTTTGCTTTTGAGAAAAGGACCTTGAACTCCTCATCCTTCCTCATTGCTTTCACTCTTTGTATGACTCCCTCCACAATGGTGTATGATGCTGACAAGTCAAGGTCTTTTCTCTGAAGTGAAGCAGATGCGATGGCAGTCTCATTGAAGACGGGTGTGGCAATCTCCATGCATAGCATAAATTCAAAATCTATGCCACGCAAGAGCATCTGGGCATCACCTGTTGCAGAGTCTGGTGGATCACTATCAGCCATGTTCTGAAGCAGCTTCACCACAGCAGAAAGGACCTTCTTCAGGGATCTCAGAGCATCTTCTATACACGCCCACCGTGTGTCAGACAGCCTTTTCAGTTCACAGAGTCTTTGGCCAGGGTACATGGTCTGTTGCATTTTCACAAACGCAGCGTGGCGTTTTGGAGATCTGGATATGAAAGTGTACAGATTTTCAACTAAATTGAAAAACCGAACAAAATGCTGGCTTGATTTGGCACTCTCCACCAAGACCAGGTTGAGACAGTGGGCATGGCAGTGCACGTATAAAGCTTTCTCATTGTGGCTCTGAATTCGCGACTGCAGACCGCTGTAGCTTCCGCTCATATTTGCGGCTCCATCGTATGCCTTGGCCCCTGATGTCTTCCACTTTTAATCCATTCTCCTCAAGGAATGTCATCACAACATTCTCCAATTCTTTTGCTGTTGTTCCACTCACATCACAAACTTGTAAAAATCTCTCCTTGATTTCCATCTGATGGACAAAGCGAACAACAAAGGACACTTGTTCGCCATGAGAAACATCAGTTGTCTCATCCAAGAGAGTGGAGAATATTTTAGAATCTTCCATTTCTTTGAGAATTACTCTTCTGACATAGGTGGCAAGGGCACTGATTATGTCATTCTGTGTCTTGTAGGACAACAGTGAGGTCTGTGGTTTTTTTCTGTTGAGACTGGATGTGATTGATGTTATCAAGGTGCATTTTGATGGTGGAGTCATATTTTGCAAGTAGCTGTACAAGTTCAAGAAAATTCCCTTTGCTCAAAGATGTACCACTTTCATCATGACCTCTGAACGCCCCATCTTGCCGTGCAAGATACAATGTGATGTCTACCAGTCTTGTCATTAGCTCCCTGTTTCTTTGTCGTTCCTGTTCTCTTTTGGCTTGGCCTTCTACTAATTGACCTTCACTGCGTTTAGAACACCTCGGCTGCGCCTCGGTGTTCCAGAACGCAGTGTCGGTAAATTATTTTGCGACAATGACCTCGTAGCTATACATTATCCCTTACTTATACAACAGTTAGTTCCAACCAAGTTATTTGATTGGACAAGAGTCATTCCATGAGTGCTGATATTCAGTATAACAGCACTGGGACTTTTAACTATAATATATGTATCACTCCGCCGCACAGGTGTAATAACCGTTACTTAGGCTACATTAATGGTCATTATCAATATTGCTATTGTACTGTTGTATAAAAGCAATATCACACTTGAGGTTGTGCTGTTATACTGAATATCAGCGCAGGTGTGATTCTCTTCGGTAACTTTCGACCGAATCACAGCCGTGCTGGTATTCAGTATAACAGCACCTCCTCTGGTGTGATATTCAGTATAACAGCACCTCCTCTGGTGTGATATTCAGTATAACAGCACCTCCTCTCATGTGATATTCAGACGACAGTAGCTCAGGAGGTAGAGCAGTTGTCTGGTAATTCTGCATGTTGAAGTGTCCTTGAGCAAGACACCTAACCCCTAATCGCTCCTGATGAATAGGTTGGCGCCTTGCATGGTCGTCTCTGCCATCGGTGTGTGAATGTGTGAGTGAATGGGTAAAATGTGAGGAACAAATTGTAAAGCGCTTTGGATAAAAGCGCTATATAAATGCAGCCATTTACCATTTATAACAGCACTCCCTCTGGTGTGATATTCAGTATAACAGCACCCCCTCTGGTAATAATAATAATAATAATAAATTTTATTTATAAAGCGCTTTTCAGGAACCCAAAGACGCTGACAATGAGCAAAACAAATGAACAAAGAAACAAAGAACCACAGGGAATAAGCAACAGTATGAAAACGCAGGACATACAACCACCGGTAACAAGTAACATATACAGAGTCCAGTAGGGGAACAGTCAGGGAAGTAAGGAAACCGAGGGGAGGGGGGGGGGGGGGGGGGGGGGCAGGAGAGGGAGAGAAAGTAGGGAAGGGGAACGGGAGGTGGTAGGTTGGAGGCGGGTGGTTATGGGTAGGGAAGGTTGTATGCTTGGGAGAACAGGTATGTTTTTAGTCGGGATTTGAAGGTGGAGAGTGAGGGAGAGTCTCGGACAGTCTGAGGGAGGGTGTTCCAAAGTCTGGGTGCAGCTCGTGAAAAAGCCCGGTCACCAAAACGTTTAAGTTTGGATGATGGGACAGTGAGGGAAACAGTGGAAGAGGACCGGATATTCAGTATAACAGCACTCCCTCTGGTGTGATATTCAGTATAACAACACTCCCTAACATGAATCTGAATGTGTGTGTTTTTATCACCAATAAAGCAGAAGCTTCTCTGAATCTTTTTTATAAAATACTGTTTATTGGCGCATGGTGTCCAACCAAAACGAGAGTGCTGTGTGTTCACGTCTTCCTGAGAGAGAGCGTCTCCTCTCCTTTTCAGACGGACATAGACAACGACCTGGTTGGAGACTTGTGTGACACCAACCAAGACACGTGAGTCTGACACGCAAACGGGTTGGGTGTAATACAATGTAATTTGTGTATCATATATATATATATTTATATGTGTTCCATTTCTAACTATGTCTTGAGATTAAAACCCTTTCACTACCACACTACCAAAGGGTTAACCCTTTCACGGCCACACGACAAAGGGTTAACCCTTTCACTACCACACTACAGAAGGTTCATCCTTTCACTACCACACTACAGACGGTTAACCGTCTGTAGTGTGGTAGTGAAAGGGTTAACCTTCTGTAGTGTGGTTGTGAAAGTGTTAACAAATAAAGTCGGGCAATAGTTGTCTTTCAGTTGTATGTTCAATGCACAGCAGCAGCGCAAACAAAGGTGTTTCAGCGCTTGGTCATAATCAGGGTCTCATTGCATTGAATACACATATTACGAAAGACAAACCGTTAATTAAGTTGAGCAATCAACAAAATCAATTAAGTAAAAGATAAAAAAAAAAAAAAAAACATTTTCACAGTAGACATGTGTAATATTTATACTGTGAATATTTTTTTATAAGTTACAGAATGCATTTTCTTAACATGTATTCTTACATTGAATGTGTGTGTGTGTGTGTGTGTGTGTGTGTGTGTGTGTGTGTGTGTGTGTGTGTGTGTGTGTGTGTGTGTGTGTGTGTGTGTGTGTGTGTGTGTGTGTCAGGGATGGAGACGGACACCAGGACACCAGGGACAACTGTCCAGACCATCCCAACAGCTCCCAGCTGGACTCGGACAACGACGGCCTGGGAGACGACTGTGACTTCGACGACGACAACGACGGCGTCCCTGATGTGACGGACAACTGCAGACTCATCACTAACCCCAACCAGAAAGACTCAGATGGTACCGGTCAATCAAACCCCTTCTCTGGCCCGCCCTCATTATTATTATTATTATTATTATTATTATTATTATTATTATTATTATTATTATTATTATTATTATTATTATTATTATTATTATTATTATTATTATTATTATTATTATTATTATTATTATTATTATTATTATTATTATTATTATTATTATTATTATTATTATTATTATTATTATTATTATTATTATTATTATTATTATTATTATTATTATTATTATTATTATTATTATTATTATTATTATTATTATTATTATTATAATTAACTTATTATAAGCAGAGTTGTGCTTTTAGCTACATTCAAGACTTTTCCAAAATGATTGTTCTTATTTCCAACAGTGTAATGATAATTTACAATGTTATTACTTATTTTTCAGTGCAAATGTGATGCGTCATGTGATGTTGTTGTTTTTTGCTCTACAATTATCACGGTGGTACTTCATTGAAAATGCTCTATTCTCATCCAATTCCCATCTCATATTCTTTTATAATAGTTGCAATTTCTATAGCTATATGTATGATTGAATTGAATTGGATTCAAAAGACAATGGACCTCATTCTCTAACATGTTTGTACAGTAAGTATCTTCGTAACTAAGTTTGGCATCCAACCAGAGTGCAAATGTAACAGTAACGTGCAATAGTAACATACAATGCAGAGGTGACGAAACTGGTAAAAGGCTTCATAATAATAATAAATACGGCAATATTTGTATCATTAACAAATGTGTTTTACATTTATAGTCCTGACTCAATGAGGTATCGTGAGCATTACCCACACACTGAAAATTACTAAATAAATAAGAACTAAACCCAATCACGCAGATATAGTGGAATAGACTAACCAATAGATTAACGAATTCCATATAAATCTATAGCTTATTAACGATGCAGCAGCTGATGCAGGATACTGTGAGGATACTATACATACACACACACAGATGCACACACGTGCGCTCCATAGCACGAAAGCAATTTGCGACTGATCAAAATGAGATTAGATTAGATTCAAATTTCAAATGTATTGTCATCATACAGCACAAGTACAATACAACAAAAATACGTTTGGCATCCAACCAGAGTACAAATGTAACGGTAAAGTGCAATAGTAACATACAATGCACAGGTGATTAAAGGCTTCATTTCAGAGAAAATAAATAAATAAGAACTTAAACCCAATTGCGAGGATATAGCTACTATATAGTGGAATAGACTGTATTAATATTCAATTTTTTTTACTTTATTGCCAACAGCAATACAATATGACAGTACAGACGAAATAAAATAAAGTAAACACTTAAAAATAAATAACCTTGAGATTGGGTCCCTCCTCCAAAGCATTCCCGCCTACACAAATAATCCTACATATTTCTACCTCTATATACATACCCATAATACACACATGTACATTTCCCTCCATCCTGAATATTCCATATTGTTGGTTTTATTTATTTCTATTGCTTAGTGCACACATCTTAAGAGCCAGTGGAGAAACGGCTTGGTGAGGCAGCTGCACACACACACACACACATACTGTATACGTGTGTAATGAATCGTTCCAGCAACAGTACGATTCTATTATTCTTTAATTAGATATATATATTTTTTTGCCAGATTTTTCTGTACTTTTTCCTCCCATCCCAATTTAGTCGTTGTGCCAATTCCCCCCTCCCCTACCTGGTCGTTGTGCGCATGTGCCCCCTACTGGTCGGTCTAGGGAGCCCTGAGGTCTACCACATGCTTCCTCCGACACATGCGGAGACAGCCAGCGGCTCTCTTTTCACCTGGCAGCGCGGACTCTCATTGGTGAAGTGTAACGCGTGGGAGGTCACGCTGCCTTCACCACTTCCTGTCTTTTGCTGTGCAGGCGCCCAGACATGACCTGTAGGAGTCGCTGTCCACAACGCCAGATTACCACCCATCAACTTCCCTCCTGCTAACTCAGCCAAACAAGTTAGTATGACGGCTGGTCCAAGTCGGAGGCAATGCTGACACCTGGATTCGAGACCGGAATCTCTCTCATTGGTGACGAGCGCAATCTCCGCTGCGCCACCCAGCCGCCCGGATTCTATTAT
Source organism: Notolepis coatsorum (assembly GCF_963971535.1). Lineage (NCBI taxonomy): Eukaryota > Metazoa > Chordata > Actinopteri > Aulopiformes > Paralepididae > Notolepis > Notolepis coatsorum. Next base: position 17,913,147 of record NC_140183.1, on the reverse strand, counting down.
TCTAATGAGTTGTTTTATTAGGAGATCGCTGAGCGTGCAGTCGTTCAGTTTTGACACTACTTAATAAGAGGTCACGCTAAGATGTCACGTTCTACAGTAGTACTTACTACTATAATACCTAATAAGATAAGATATTCCTTTATTGATCCCCTTGGGGGGGGGTACAGGTAGTAGAAACAACACAGCAGTGTAAACAAATAAGTCAATATAATTTACTATCTAACTAACTGAAATATACAGTATTCACAGTGTCACATAAGGTGCAGTATGCATACGCAGGGCCGCCTGGGAGAAATGCGAGGCCCTGTGCGAGATTTAACGCGAGGCCCCCCCCCCCCCCAAAGGTAATTTTTTTTTTTTTTTATACAGTCAACATATTCGTAAATAATAGCGCTGCCCGAGGCGGGGCATGATACAGTCAACATATAGCAAAAGAGAGAGCGAGAGAGAGCTCCCGTTCTACAGTCAATATACAGTGTACAGAGAGAGAGAGAGAGACACACATTGGAAATAAATTGAAATGCTATTTGGCCCTAAACAGAGAGTACACAGTGGCAGAATACCTGAGCACTGTGACTGAAGATCCTTGAGCACAGCCTAGCCATCGAGAAAGGCTGCCATAGGCAGACTGTGTGTGTTAGAAAGAGAAAGAGAGAGAGAGAGAACATGTGTGTTTGTCATGTGTGTGTGTGTTAGAGAGAGACTATAGCATGTATGAGAGATTCAAAAGGACAAAGATCAACACTTAAATCCAACAAGAAGAGGGTCTATACCAGAGAAACCAAAGCAGCAAGGAGCCAATGGCCGACATCAGCTAAATAGGCTAGCCAGGTACTGTGACACCAGGCCACGTGACACACAGCTTTGGCCAACGGCCCAACGCTACCCAAACGACCATTCACACACAGCACATGTCGTATCTCCAAATGTTGTGAAGTAGCATATGTTTTGCCTGGGAAAAAACATCGTTATTAACAAAACATTCGGGAGGGGAAGGAAGGAAGAGTGGGGTAATGTCATGACATCTTACCTGCACGAGGAACGCAGGGCGAAAGGCCGCAACACAGGTCTCCACGTTGACGAAAGGCCTCTCGCTGTCGGGACAAAGCTATGGCCAGAGCCTTGTCATGGTGCAGGCCCGACTACATCTTCTGTCAAAGATGATGTCGTAGTCAGAGTGCCAGGGCCTGCTATTCTCAAGGCTAACTGATAGCATCAAACGAACGTTCCCAGCTGACGCTAAACAGCTAACTGGCTAACAGTTAGCTCAATCAGGCACCTGGCTGTATGTAGTAGCCGCATAGCTTGCTTCTGCGTTAGCTAACAGCTAACAAGCTATGCGGCTACTGTCTACATACAGCCAGGTGCTCTCACCAGGCACACACAGTTAGCTACTAGTAGTACTATATATTAGCTAGTCGACCAGTTTGGCTCCAGAGAGAGAGAAAGATAGATAGGTCAGGTCCACGGCGGGTATATAATCATAGGTTGACTCACCATAACGCAGTATCAATGAATGCGGCGCGGCGGCGCCAATGGTAAAGTTGGAAGGAGACTTGGCCCACGGTGTAATTTCTTCTTCTTCTTCTTCGAGTACTTTCCGGCAGACTGGACACCTTTCGGCGTATTGCTGCCTAACAGATTTATCTGCTCACAAGTTCTCTTCTCCTTCTTTTGAAAAGACATCCACTCGCCTCGCTCCTCTGAATAGCGCTGAATTAGATAATCCCTGTACCTCGTGTAGCCTTTAGCTAAGCTAGCTACTAGCCGACATGATCATGGCTATATCCCGACTGAACCACACGTTAGCACTCAATATTATAACGTAGCTAAAGCTAACTAGCTGTCCCTGTCTTTAGCTGGGATGGCTAGCCTGACTGAACTGTCTAACATGCAACAACTTTCATCTTCAGTCCATCTGCCGAACAATGTCCTCTTCATCTTGGCTGGCATAACCTCCAATGCTGCACGCGCGAAATAGTCAGACTCTACCTTACCTGTAACCCCTCCCCTCATTGAAACCAATTTTGCTGCAAGCCTCAGAGCTGCCTCCAATAGTGTATCTGCAGAGCCAATAGTGTATCTGCAGAGCCGCAGAGCACCCTCGCGGGAAGGGGGGCCTCGCAAAAAAAAAAATTTATATAAAAAAAAAAAAAAAAAAAAAAAAAATTAATTTTAATTTTGCGAGGCCCCCCTTCCCGCGAGGCCCTGTGCGACCGCACTGCTCGCACACCCCATGAGGCGGCCCTGTGCATACGGTAGTGTTATAATTTACTATCTAACTAACTGAAATATACAGTATTCACAGTATCACAGTATTCACATAAGGTGCAGTATTCACATAAGGTGCAGTATGCATAAGGTAGTGTTATTGTCCTCCTTGGGTTCCTATTAGTTCTAGTTGGATGTCTGGCCGCAGTCCCTGCCCACTGTTGTGGAGCCTGATGGCCGCTGGTATGAAGGACTGTCTGAGGCGGTTAGTTGAGTGTCAGGGGGGTATGAGTCTGTGGCTGAGCGTGCTTCACATCTTGACTAGCTTGTCGTAGAGGGGGTGGGAGGGATTCTCCAGGATAGCAGCCAGCTTCCTTCTCATCCCCCTCTCGGCCATCACCTCTAGTCTGACCAGCTCGACTCCCACCACGGAGCTAGCCTTCCTCACCAGCTTGTTGAGCTTGTTGGTGTCCCTCGAGTTGGTGTAGCCCCCCCAGCATGCCACAGCATAGAAGAGGACGCTGGCCACGACAGACTGGTAAAATGACTGCAGCAGTCTATTGCACACATTGAAGGACCTGAGTCTCCTCAGGAAGAACAACCTGCTCTGTCCCTTCCTGTAGAGGGCCTCTGTGTTGTCCGACCATTTACATTTACATTTAGTCATTTAGCTGACGCTTTTATCGTAAGCGACTTACAAGTTCTGTACGACAAGTCATCAGGAAGGGCACAACTCTATCAGCTGAGTAACAATGTTCATCAAAGTGTTGAGTGCTACAGTGTAGATTAGTTTATTAGGACAAGTGCATGACAGTAAGGTTAGTTAGGGTTAGATAAAATTATTATATATTTTTTTTGAGATAATGGTTGAAGAAGTGCGTCTTTAGTCGACGGCGAAAGATAGGACGGGTAGTTCATTCCACCATTGTGGGGCAAGGACTGAGAAAAGGCAGGTTCTCCTTGATGACCCTCCCGGAGCTCGGATAGGAGTGGGTCTGAGACGGCCAGAAGATTCAGAGCGTATGGGTCTTGAGGGTGTGTAGTTAGAGACCATTGACCTGAGGTAGGCGGGAGCGGTTCCCTTTGCCGCACGGTATGCCAGGTCGAGGGCCTTGAAGCGGATTCGTGCAGCAATGGGGAGCCAGTACAGGTCCCTAAGAAGTGCCGTGACATGGGCCGACTTCGGTAGGTTTGAGATCAGGCGGGCCGCTGCGTTCTGAATGAGTTGAAGAGGCTTGGTGCCAGTGGCCGGGAGGCCAGCAAGCAGTTGGTCGTCATCCAGGCGGAGATGTCTGACAGACAGGCCGAGATCCGCTCAGAGACTTGGATATCTGAGGGAGGGAAGGAGAGGAAGAGTTGTGTATCATCGGCATAACAATGATACGAGAAGGCATGAGACGTGATAATGTTACCCAGTGATTTAGTGTAGAGGGAGAAGAGAAGGGGTCCTAGGGCCGAGCCCTGGGGGACACCCGTCCGCAAGGGGCGGGTGGCCGACAGGGTCCCTCTCCATGACACTTGGTAGGAGCGGTCATTGAGGTATGATGTCAGCCATGCCAGCGCAGAGCCAGCCACTCCCATTCCTGCGAGGGCCGCGAGGAGGATCTGATGGTTGACTGTGTCGAAGGCTGCAGATAGATCTAGGAGAATCAGGACAGAGGATAGGCCTTTCGCTTTTGCTAAGTGAAGTGCCTCTGTGACCACAATGAGGGCCGTTTCTGTGGAGTGGCCAGTCCGGAAGCCTGACTGATTAGGGTCTAGGAGGTCATTCTGTAAGAGATAAGCAGTAAGTTGGTTGGATACAGTACGTTCAAGTGTTTTATAAAGGAAGGAGAGAAGAGAGACAGGGCGATAGTTGCCTATGACGGTGGGGTTCAGGGTTGGTTTTTTTATGAGCGGTGTGACTCTGGCTTGTTTTAGGGAGGTGGGGACCACCCCCGAGTTGAGGGAGGAGTTGATGGTTGCAATTAGGAATGGGAATGTCTGGTGCTATGGTCTGGAGGAGTGGGGAGGGTAGCTGATCCAGCTGGCATGTAGTCGGACAGTTCGACGTTACCAGTGTCAAGGTCTCGGCTTCTGTAATGGGAGAGAAAGATGACAGAGTGAAGGATGAGGTTCTCAATACAGTATTTGGAATGGGTGGGGGTTGGGAGAAGGAGCTGCGGATGTTCTCCACTTTTTCCTCGAAGAAGATCGCAAAGTCTTCTGCAGAGAAAGATGAGGGAGGAGGGGGTGGGGGGGAGGGAGGAGGGACGACATGGTAGCATGCAGTTTGCGAAGGTTCTTGGCAGAGGTCTCGATCCTATGGTGAAAAAAAGAAGCTTTGGCATTGGTAATGGTTTTGGAGAATGTTAACAAGAGGTTGTGATATGTGACGATGTCAGCAGTGAGGCGTGACTTTCTATACTTCCTCTCAGCCGCTCTCAGACCAGTCCAGTTTATTGTTCAGGTGTACCCCAAGGAACTTATATAACTCCACCTCCTCCCCACGGATGGTGATGGGAATCGGGGGCGGCCTCTTCTTGCCCCTCCAGAAGCCCTTGGTCTTACTGGTGTTGAGTTGGAGGTGGTTGCTGTGGCTCCACCCCACAAAGCTCTCCACCAGGGCTCTATACTCCTCCTCATCATCGTCGGTGATGTAGCTTACGATGGAGGAGTCGTCAGAGAACTTCTGCAGGTGACACCCGCTTGAGTTGCGGCAGAAGTCTGAGGTATAGAGGGTGAAGAGGAAGGGTGACAGCACAGTTCCTTGGGGGGGCGCCGGTGTTGCTCACCAGTACAGTAATAAAACAAGTCATTAGGATAATATAAGCCTACTGTTACTGAAACGATTCATTACGAACATATACAGTACGTGTGTGTGTGCTGAGCGCAGCTGCCTCACTAAGCCATTTCTCCACCGGCTCTTACGATGTGTGCACTAAGCAATCTAATAAATAAATAAAACCAACAATAAATAATATCATAGAGAACAAGATGCTATATGGAATATTAATGCAGTCTATTCCACTATACCAGGGGTCAGCAACCTTTACTATCAAAAGAGCCACTTTCCCCCATCCCACAAAATAAAATGCTCAGGGTGCCACACAACCTATTTACCCTTAAAATGAAGATAACACAGTGTATAACGTTTTATATATCCCCAAGCATACCCCACATTTAGCATAAAACGCCTGACAATTGCATACCCAAAGTAATTTGCGATTTATTATACTTTATACTTATAGCACACAGTTTGTTGCATTAATGGGATTATAAAGCAACAAAAAGAAACATTTTGACTTTTTAATTGCTGTTTTTACCTGTTATAACAAAGGAAAACCTCAAACTCGTATGAAGAGGAGACAAAACACTGGTGTCTGTAGACCGACTTTGAAATAAAACCCTGAACTATTCAGGTATATTTGAGTCCTTCCCTTATTTGTGGAACATTTATAAAATAAAAAGTAGTCCACTTTGAAAAAAGACTACCATGTGTAGACCTACTTTGAAATAAAACACAGACAAGGAGAAAAAACACTGGCATCTGTAGACCTACTGTAACTGAGGGGTACAATTCCCTGACTGTATTACTAGATATGATACTTACTACCACTACCTTTGTACTTAATATTCGGCCACCCAGTACACAGCATAAATATATTATGATGAACACTGTCACGTAGATGAAACGGATCCAACACAAATGTACGAATTAGAAATAGGTCTTTATTTCTACACAGCGATGGTGTGTAGAGCAAGCACTTAATCAAATCAATCACATTTATGAATGGAATTAGTATGCACTTTTATGGCAAGAGTATTCGTCGGTATATCAATAGAGAATGTCCAATCTCTGAAGGCGCAGGTGGTACATATACGACCTGGAATAGTTTAAGGAATAACAGCAATGATACTTTAATGATTATATACTGGATACACTAGAGGGGGTTAATCCGGTCGCTTGTAAGCCGACAGGAGTAGGAAGGGGGGGGGGGGGTAGAATCCGGCTGCCTCATCCGGCCAAGGGTATCCCAGGTGAACCCACTGTAGTGCCGTTCAATGCGCCGGCGATCCTTGGACCACAGATGAAAGCAGGTGGACTCTTTGTGGGCCGGCGTCATCCGGTCCACGGAGGAGAGACGTGAAGCGACCTCGTCTTGCAGAGCGTCTCCTCACCTTGCGTCCTCTCCAGGGGGGGGGGGTTCCAACACACGGCAGTGTCGGGGGTCTTTATCCATGGAATAATCAAAGTATACAAAGCATAATCCGTGCCTGGGAAGGCGGGCTGTCGTCGGTAGAATAATCCGGTATACAGGTCCACTCGCTCGTCGGCTCTGGGGCTCCTCGGGTGCAGCTTCACGTGGGGTCAACCACCCTGGGTAAGCAGCCAGTTCTCTGCCCGAAATGATGGGGTACAGACTACGGTAGTATTCTCACCGCACGAAGCACTATATATTAACAGACTATTATTAGCTTAATAGACTACGTCCAACTCGACGATATAGTGCCAAATATGACTATTCAAATATTAATATACACGATGTCTCAATACCGAAGGTAGGCGAACTTGGCCTTACTCCCACACGTGGCGTCGCGGGGAGGCTTTACGTCTGTGACTCTATTGGAGGGTAAGAAACTGGACTGAAAAGAAAGTCCTACTTTAGTAGCGCAGTATATATACGCACTATGAACAAATAGTCCCATTAGTGGTGCGGTAGCCAGATTCCTACGCGGAACTAGGACTTGTTCGTACATGTGGAGCGGTACGTTTGAACTGGGTCTGAGGGGTATGGCAGCCTGGCACCAAGGTCTCGACCAATAGTAGAATGGAGACTATTATGGGATGTTCAGTAGGCTAGAATGGATATTCAATGCATATTGTACAAGGAATATACAAGGGATATCAGGGAATATTAGAGAATATACAAATACAATTAAATATATATATATAAATAAATATATATATATTCGGTTTAATCTGGCCCTTCACAACACCTACTTTGAAATAAAACCCTGAACTATGCAGCTCTATTAGAGTCCTTCCCTTATTTGTGGAAAATCTATAAAATAAAAATTAAAATATTTCGTTGTTCACAAATTTCGCACCACATATCACTAAGGTAAGCCTTTTGTTGACTAAATATCTTAGTTGATGAAATATTTTTTCATTTCAGTGTCACAGTATGACATCGATCTCCAAAATAAGAAAACATTTATTAATAAAAATAAATTTGGGCCAGGGAGCCGCAGCTGATTGGCTAAAGAGCCGCATGCGGCCTCGAGGCTGCAGGTTGCCGACCCCTGCACTATACAGTAGCTATATCCGCGCGATTGGGTTTAGTTCTTATTTATTTATTTATTTTCTGACATGGTTCGTTGAGTCATGACTATAAATGTAAAACATAATTGTTAATGATACAAATATTGTTGTATTTATTATCATTATAATTATTTAATTCTGAGCATGTCTGTAGAATCAAACACACTGTAGTTAACTGTAGAAGTGAACACAATCCCCAAGGATTTCTCCCAAATGAAGCCATTAAAAACTTGGGTGCACACCAATACATCCAGATATAGTTATATTTATTTTTATTATAATTATTTAATTCCGAGGATGTCTGTAGAATCGAAGTGAACACAATCCCTCAGGACTTCTCCCAAATTAAGCCATTCAAAACTTGGGTGCACACCAATACATCATATAGTCATATGTATTTTTATTATAATTATTTAATTCCGAGGATGTCTGTAGAATCAAAGTGAACACAATCCCCAAGGACTTCTCCCAAATGAAGCCGTTAAAAACATGGGCGCACAACAGTCTGTCCGACTTAGGACTGCCTTTTCGAGTTTGTAAATCCTGTTCGTAGCTACAAACGAATTTACAAAAAGAAGCCGTTCGAGAATGCCAAAGAAATTTCTTGGTAACGTTCTCGTAAGTCCGCTCGAGAATGAGGTCCAATCTGTGCATTGTTGATGGCAGTATTGGGGGGGCAAATGAATACCTTTGCATCGATCCATATAACTTAAAAGATTAAGATTAGATTCAACTGGACTTGAAGAAGTCTTTATTCGTAGCACACATTGCTATGTAGCCATGGAGCAACACACATGTGATGGGCGACACACACAGGAACCAGGGGTGTAAAGTACTTGAGTAATTTTTCCATTGTATAATGGAGCCATGGTTGAAGGCAGGGTTAGGGTCTAATGGAGCCATGGTTGAAGGCAGGGTTAGGGTCTAATGGAGCCATGGTTGAAGGCAGGGTTAGGGTCTAATGGAGCCATGGTTGAAGGCAGGGTTAGGGTCTAATGGAGCCATGGTTGAAGGCAGGGTTAGGGTCTAATGGAGCCATGGTTGAAGGCAGGGTTAGGGTCTAATGGAGCCATGGTTGAAGGCAGGGTTAGGGTCAGTCTAATTGAAAATAAATACAAAATAGAAACAGCAAATAATTTCCTGATGACAGAGCATTCATTTTCAATTAAGTTATGCCATTGAAGAAAAAACACACTAGATGACATTGAAAGTGCCTAAGCCTGCCTAATGTAGCCCCTTTTGTAAGTGTAGGTGGTTGAAAGCCCTCTGTCTCTCTCTCTCCCTCCCTCTCTGTCTGTCTCTCTCTCTCCCTCCCTCCCTCCAGAGAACGGTGTGGGCGACGTGTGCGAGAATGACTTTGACAACGACGCAGTCATGGATCTGGTCGATGTGTGTCCAGAGAGCGCTGAGGTTACCTTGACGGACTTCCGAGCCTATCAGACGGTCATCTTGGACCCAGAGGGTGACGCTCAGATCGACCCCAACTGGGTGGTGCTCAATCAGGTGACCTTTTGACCCCTCTCAAACTCGGGTGTCGGGCAGTGTAGCTGGCAGCAGGATTGGGTAGTAACCAATAAATAGGTACATAGATCATTAGATAAGACCGTTCGTTAGCCACGTTGCCTAGTTAGTCACGTTGCCTAGTTAGCCACATTGCTTAGTTAGGCACGTTGCCTCGTTAGCCACGTTGCCTAGTTAGCCACGTTGCCTAGTTAGCCACACTGTCTTGTTAGCCACGTTGCCTAGTTAGCCACACTGTCTTGTTAGCCACGCTGCCTAGTTAGCCACGCTGCCTAGTTAGCCACACTGTCTTGTTAGCCATGCTGCCTAGTTAGCCACACTGTCTTGTTAGCCACGCTGCCTAGTTAGCCATGCTGCCTAGTTAGCCACACTGTCTTGTTAGCCACGCTGCCTAGTTAGCCACACTGTCTTGTTAGCCACGCTGCCTAGTTAGCCATGCTGCCTAGTTAGCCACACTGTCTTGTTAGCCACGCTGCCTAGTTAGCCACACTGTCTTGTTAGCCACGCTGCCTAGTTAGCCACACTGTCTTGTTAGCCACGCTGCCTAGTTAGCCACACTGTCTTGTTAGCCACACTGTCTTGTTAGCCACGCTGCCTAGTTAGCCACACTGTCTTGTTAGCCACGCTGCCTAGTTAGCCACACTGTCTTGTTAGCCACACTGTCTTATTAGCCATGTTGCACGTTGCCACACATCACACTGACTATACATTACACTGATTATAGTCACACCGATTACACATTGCACTGATTATAAGCACACTGGTTACAGATTACACTGATTGATCAGTGTGATGTGTAATCAGTGTGATGTGCTATCAGTGTGATTGTATTCAGTATGGTGTGTAATCAGTGTTATTGTAATCACTCTGATTGTAATCAGTGTAATCAATGTGATTGTAATCAGTATGATGTGTAATCAGTGTGTTGTGTAATCAGTGTAATGTGTAATCAGTGTAATGTGCAATGTGTAATCAGTGTGATTGTAATCACTCTGATTGTAATCAGTGTAATCAATGTGATTGTAATCCATATGATGTGTAATCAGTGTGATTGTAATCAGTGTGATGTGTAATCAGTATGATGTGTAATCAGTGTGATTGTAATCAGTGTGTTGTGTAATCAGTGTGATGTGTAATCAGTGTGTTGTGTAAACAGTGTGTTGTGTAATCAGTGTGATGTATAATCAGTGTGATGTGTAATCAGTGTGATGTGTAATCAGTGTGTTGTGTAATCAGTGTGATGTGTAATCAGTGTGATGTGTAATCAGTGTGATGTGTAAACAGTGTGATGTGTAATCAGTGTGATGTGTAAACAGTGTGTTGTGTAATCAGTGTGATGTGTAATCAGTGTGTTGTGTAATCAGTGTGTTGTGTAATCAGTGTGATGTGTAATCAGTGTGATGTGTAAACAGTGTGTTGTGTAATCAGTGTGAAGTGTAATCAGTGTGATGTGTAATCAGTGTGATGTGTAAACAGTGTGATGTGTAATCAGTGTGATGTGTAAACAGTGTGTTGTGTAATCAGTGTGATGTGTAATCAGTGTGTTGTGTAATCAGTGTGTTGTGTAATCAGTGTGATGTGTAATCAGTGTGATGTGTAAACAGTGTGTTGTGTAATCAGTGTGAAGTGTAATCAGTGTGTTGTGTAATCAGTGTGATGTGTAATCAGTGTGATGTCTAATCAGTGTGATGCGAACACAAATGTGTTTTAAACACTGGGGTCACAGAAAGGTTCTGACCTCAATATGGGTGTATTATTCAACATGAATGAATGCTTAAATTGGGTGTAATTCCCCTTAATGATTGAGCATCTCTTCTGGTCTCAGGGGATGGAAATCGTCCAGACGATGAACAGTGATCCTGGGTTAGCTGTGGGTAAGTAGACCCTATCAACCATAATTATTATTTAATTAGAACAGTGGTTCCCAAACTTTTTTTATTTTTTTTTGCCAGGCGACCGATTTTTTAAGCCAAATATATATTATGTGCTATTTATGAGAGGGCTAACTTGTTGCAAAATAATAATGATAATAATAATAGCCTCATTAAAATACTATTGTTGCTTCGGTTGTTTTCAGCGTTATTTAGTTTGAAATGTTCGTTGAAATAAGTAGATTTTTTCGTTTTTGTTTATTTATTAAGTTAATATAAAACCATATAGTCACATTTTAGAATACAATAGAATAGAATTTTAGAATACAACTAGAAACACTGTCCTGGCCTGCTTCTAAGTTCAGTTAAAAAAATTAAAAATAAATCTCACGGCCCTCCCGTGGCTTCTCGCGGCCCACCTTGTAGTCACGTGACTCAGTTGGTATTGCTGATTGGCTCGCGAACAGGTCTATACAGCCTGGAGCCGCGCCATTGACAGTGAATTTGTCTGAACCTTTACACCCAAATGAGCTCCATGTTATCAGTTGTGACATCAGTTCCTGATCACAAGATGTCCACGTATACAATGACCACACAAGTCATGCCCACCAGGCTACACTGACAACACAAGTAGGGATGTCTGATATTATCAGCCTACCGATATTATCGGCCGATATTGGCATTCAAATGTAATATCGGAAATTATCTGTATCTGTTTAAAAAAAAATAAAAAAAAAAATCTTTTTACATTTATTTAACCTTTATTTACCCAGGCAAGCAAGTAAGAACAAATTCTTATTTTATTTATTGTCAAAAGTATGCATAATGTTGTGTTAATTCCACGAAAATATCGGTATCGGTTGATATCGGTTGCTATCGGTAACGGAAATGAAGAGTTGGACAATATCGGTATATCGGATATCGGTAAAAAAGCCAATATCGAACATCCCTAAACACAAGTTATGCCCACCAGGCTACACGGCGTTCAATGGCGTGGACTTCGAGGGGACGTTCCACATCAACACGGTGACGGACGACGACTATGCCGGCTTCATCTTCGGCTACCAGGACTCGTCCAGCTTCTACGTGGTCATGTGGAAGCAGACGGAGCAGACCTACTGGCAGTCTGTCCCCTTCAGGGCCATGGCCCAGCCCGGCCTGCAGCTCAAGGTACTGGCAGTCTGTCCCCTTCAGGGCCCTGGCCCAGCTGGCCTGCAGCTGCAGTCTGTCCCCTTCAGGGCCCTGGCCCAGCTGGCCTGCAGCTGCAGTCTGTCCCCTTCAGGGCCCTGGCCCAGCCCGGCCGCGTGAACACTTTCGGCAACCAACATGTACTTCCGCGTTTCTCTGATTGGCCAGCGATCGGCCAGCCCTCTACACTAGTTTTCCCCCTACGCCGGTAACCAGAAAAGTCACGTGAAACACTGCAGACCACTGATTGGTCAGAAGAGAGACGTGTCACTCGTTGGAGGCTCTCTCCACAAAAACAGAAAGCCGCCATCTTTAATCTCTCGCATAGGATTTCATTTGCAGCAGGAACAAGTGCAATAAACAAAAAAGGATACAGTCACTGTGTATTCTGCCTCATTTATTGATGAAACAAAACCGACATCAACACAATTTGCCACCAAGCGGAGAGTTTAGTCTCAGAAAAAGATCGCTGACTTGTTAAGCTTGTTAGGTTAGGTGCTAATGTTGTGCTAGCGTTTTAGCATGGCTATCGTTAAGCTAAAACCAAAGATTTTCGCCCATCACCCCGTTTTAAACAGCGTAAATACGACATTTCTCTCAGTTTTTAAAGCAATCAACTTATATACGCCTACTCCCCCACACCTTAGCTAGTATCCCTCCGTTTTTAACAACAATCCGACGGTCGCAACATATTTAAAACACATAATATTCATCGCTAGTCATTACACGTCAAACCCCTAAAACCAAAGATTTTCGCCCATCACCCCGTTTTAAACAGCGTAAATACGACATTTCTCTCCGTTTTTAAAGCAATCAACTTATATACGCCAACTCCCCCACACCTTAGCTAGTAACCCTCTGTTAGTTATACTGTTTATTAAAACACACACGTATTTAACAACGACCTCAAGTACTTCCTATTTAGCTCCTGTATCATAACACAAGCGTATTTGTACGCTCTGTAAACGAGCACCTGGGGGGAGCCTCATGCGCATGCGCGGCGTAGGGAACGAGCGTAGATCGGCTGGTATTCACGAAGGAGAGTGCTGGCCAACGCTGGCCAATCAGAGAAACGCGGAAGTACATGTTGGTTGCCGAAAGTGTTCACGCAGCCCGGCCTGCAGCTGCAGTCTGTCCCCTTCGCCTAAATATTAAAGGCAACCAACTTGTGTCTAGCCACACCCAACTTGCGTCCACGGCAGCATTATGTAGCAGTAATCCCCCCTTTTTTACTATCGACAACTAGCTCAACTGGCAGCGCTGCCTTGCTGTGGATCCTGCGCCGCCTGCGGTCCGTTGGTGACAAGTTCGATTCCCTTCATTTTTTTTTTTTTTTAACATGCATTCTTTCGCCGGTTAAGTTTAGGCATGTTAACTTTAAGCATTGTTTCGGAGTTGGTTAAGGTTAAGGTTAGGCATTGTTTCGGAGTTGGTTAAGGTTAGAAGGGTTAAGTTTAGGCGCTGTTAAGGAGCTGGTTAAGGTTAGAGTTTGTCTTAGAGAATGGCAATAGACAGCCTATTTCCGCGCTGCAGCTCTCTCGCGCTGCCGCGGTCACATGGGCGTAGTGGCCAATCAGAGAAACGCTAAACACAAGTTGGTTGCCGAAAATATTCACGCGTACCCTTCAGGGCCCTGGCCCAGCTGGCCTGCAGCTGCAGTCTGTCCCCTTCAGGGCCCTGGCCCAGCTGGCCTGCAGCTGCAGTCTGTCCCCTTCAGGGCCCTGGCCCAGCTGGCCTGCAGCTGCAGTCTGTCCCCTTCAGGGCCCTGGCCCAGCTGGCCTGCAGCTGCAGTCTGTCCCCTTCAGGGCCCTGGCCCAGCTGGCCTGCAGCTGCAGTCTGTCCCCTTCAGGGCCCTGGCCCAGCTGGCCTGCAGCTGCAGTCTGTCCCCTTCAGGGCCCTGGCCCAGCTGGCCTGCAGCTGCAGTCTGTCCCCTTCAGGGCCCTGGCCCAGCCCGGCCTGCAGCTCAAGGCGCAGATTCACTTCTTGAAAACCTATTGAAAACCATTACCTCAAGAAGTGTATAACTCCATCTTAGTGGTCGACTGATGTATCTGATGTGTTGGTATTTGTCCATATAGAATATTGATCACTTCATGCTAGCTTACTCAGAAAGGGGCTGAATAGGACTCCAAAGATATTTTGAAGGGAATAAATACTACAATGTATCCAATTCCTACTACAATTGTAATGTTAGTAACTGCAAACATGTCATCAACCAGCTAAGCGAATATAATCAACAAACCTAGCTGTCATTGTTTTGGACCTTTACAGATGCAATACGTAAATAATACATTACTCATGGTTATGACATAACGTGTGTGGGGGGTCGGCGTGAGGGGATCTGACCCAGAAACCACGTGTAATCCCCCCCCCCCCCCCTGTCCTCCCGCAGGCGGTGAAGTCGCGGACGGGGCCGGGGGAGTACCTGCGTAACGCCCTGTGGCACACGGGCGACACCCCAGACGAGGTGAAGCTCCTGTGGAAGGACCCGCGCAACGTGGGCTGGAAGGACAGGACCTCGTACCGCTGGCACCTCAGCCACCGCCCGCAGGTGGGCTACATCAGGTACGACTAGCCCCGCCCCCTCCCTCAGCCACCGCCCGCAGGTGGGCTACATCAGGTACGACTAGCCCCGCCCCCTCCCTCAGCCACCGCCCGCAGGTGGGCTACATCAGGTACGACTAGCCCCGCCCCCTCCCTCAGCCACCGCCCACAGGTGGGCTACATCAGGTACGACTAGCCCCGCCCCCTCCCTCAGCCACCGCCCGCAGGTGGGCTACATCAGGTACGACTAGCCCCGCCCTCTCCATCCCTCCCTCAGCCACCGCCCACAGGTACATCAGGTACGACAAATATTAAGGTAGACCAAATATTTGAGGTAGACCAAATATTTGAGGTAGACCAAATATTAAGGTATTTCAAATATTAAGGTATTTCAAATATTTAGGTATTCCAAATATAAGATATACCATGATGGATGGGGGCAACAGTGGCTCAGGAGGTAGAGCAGTTGTCTGGTAAGTGAAAGGCTCCTGGTTCGATTCCCGCTTGCTCCTTGAGCAAGATACTTAACCCCTAATTGCTCCCGATGAGCAGCTTGGCACATTGTATGGTCGCCTCCGCCGTCGGTGTGTGAATGTGTGAGTGAATGGGTAAAAATGTGAGGAATAATTTGTAAAGCGCTTTGGATAAAAGCGCTATATAAAATCAGTCCTTTTACCATGGGTATTAAGGTATTTCAAATATTAAGGTAGACCAAATATTTGAGGTAGACCAAAAAATGTTGACCAATTATTAAGGTACTCCAAATATTAAGGTATTTCAAATATTAAGGTAGACCAAATATTGAGGTATTCCAAATAAATTAAGTATACCATGATGGATACATGCTAGGTTATGTATTGTACTACAGTCATCCATGATAAAAAAACCTTTAAAAAATAATATATATATATATATATATTACATACATTGTATATTACAGTATGCATACTGTATATTTTTACTGTACATTCTGTATATTTTTAAAGGGGAACAATGTAATAAAAAAAATATATATATATGTATATTATTTGGGGCGTACTACAACCCACACTGTACTCATGCCTGCGCAGTCACTCAAGGAATATTTACATTTCACCAAAACTGTATTCACTACAAGTATAACCCAATGACAGAATGTATAAGAGTGACTACTCTGATCATAGGTTTCACTCTCTCCAGTGCTATCTCCTCATCTATAGTACAGACAGTTATGGAATTCTGCAATAATTAATATCTAACAACAAATAATATTCACAGATGGGGGTTCCTGGAGCAGAATCTTATCAACTGTGGTGGTCCCTGACCTATTACATTTCTATTATTACATTTCTATGTGGTGGTCCCTGACCTATTGCATTTATATGATTACATTTCTATTATTACATGTCTATGTGGTGGTCCCTGACCAATTACATTTATATTATTACATGTCTATGTGGTGGTCCCTGACCTATTACATTTCTACTATTACATGTCTATGTGGTGGTCCCTGACCTATTACATGTCTATGTGGTGGTCCCTGACCTATTACATGTCTATGTGGTGGTGGTCCCTGACCTATTACATGTCTATGTGGTGGTCCCTGACCTATTACATGTCTGTGTGGTGGTGGTCCCTGACCTATTACATGTCTATGTGGTGGTGGTCCCTGACCTATTACATGTCTATGTGGTGGTGGTCCCTGACCTATTACATGTCTGTGTGGTGGTGGTCCCTGACCTATTACATGTCTATGTGGTGGTGGTCCCTGACCTATTACATGTCTATGTGGTGGTGGTCCCTGACCTATTACATGTTTATGTGGTGGTGGTCCCTGACCTATTACATGTCTATGTGGTGGTGGTCCCTGACCTATTACATGTCTATGTGGTGGTGGTCCCTGACCTATTACATGTCTATGTGGTGGTGGTCCCTGACCTATTACATGTTTATGTGGTGGTGGTCCCTGACCTATTACATGTCTATGTGGTGGTCCCTGACGCGTGTATTCTTTTACCAACAAACTTGCAGTTCCGCGTTCGGGTGCTGCGATCTGATTGGCCACTGACGTACGCTCTCTACGCCCAAACAGCGTGTTACGCTAGTTCTGTCTCTAACCTCTAACAGCCTGCTATCCAATTCATATCAATTGAAATAACGTATTGTTTTCATCTCTCTATATTAACGTGATTCCATCAACACAACAAATGTTCAAAACACGACAAGACAGTTTTATTATTAACGCTTTATTAATCAACATGAACAACGCTCCCCCAGTGACCAGATAAGTCAAAGTCTCAAGCCTGTGATAAATCTGGAGCAGCCCCTTGGACAATGAGTCGGGAAATACTTTGCCTGTAGACTGGCGGCGAATACTAAGCTCTCTACGAGAACTGAACCACATATGAAGATGTTTTACAGTCGGTTGTTTTGGACCTGCGGTCTTCTTAATTAGCTGTGCCTCACTGAACATTGAGCCACTCTAAAGACAAGCTTCCCAAATAATACCAACTGGTTGTGTTGAAATATCACTGGTCATGTTGAAACTAAACTCAACATTTTTCTCCCTTCATCAAAAGTTAAAATGTGTTTATTGGGGTGGATTTCCAACAACATTTAATGTTGAGGTACACTTACGTATTTCAGCTATTCTGACTTCATCATCAGCATAATAGGCCCTTTTCACAGCAGACATTTTGACTCGTCATAACCGTAGACATGTTCATTATTCTAAATCTGTGGCTATGCCTATGTTTACCCAATGTATGACTAAATGTCTGCTGTGAAAAGGGCCTATTGATCAAAGTCATCAGTTGAAATTGTATCATCTTTTTGGGGATTGAAAGTATGGATATTTTCAACAGTTTTACACAACTTTCTTGAATCTTTGGAACATTTGTTAAAATCATAAAATCAAAATTATTTACATATATATATATATTTATTTTTCTCACCTCTTTCTTCCCATGTCATCAAACATGATGTTTTTGGTGCATATTGCACCGCACCAGATTTGGAATTCATTATTTCCTTTACTAGCTGGTTATCCCACACTGAAGAGTAAAGAAAAATTAAAAATTTACAAACTTGGCAGTACATTATGGAAGCAGTGTTCCTGTCTCCAAAAAGCACAGCTAATTGATTTATCAAAGCTAATTCATCCCATTGTGACATCGTCAAGGGGAAGCAATTCTGAACAGCTCGTTTAGGCTTGTAAGATTTCAAACACTGGCCAAGCGTCAAGGAGTTGCTCTCCCCTGGCGCCTCAATAACATGTCAAACTGACAAATCCAGACAAAGCAAAACCCATTTCCAATTCTCTTGTCAACTATTATTATTATTCAAGTTTCAAGTTTTGTTTTTATTTGTCACATATGGTTACATTATAGTGAAATGCTTGGTTCTGTATGACCCTCCTGAGAGTGTGTTTCATACAGTAAAAAATAAAAAGAATAAAGACCAAACACTGTCAAAAACTAAAACTAAAATGAACAAAATGCTAAAATGGTAGGTTTTTTAGGTAGTTATTGAGGTAGTTATTATCTACAACGTCAGTGTTGGGGCTTTGGGGAGGAGGGGGGGTGGTAGGCGGGTCTAACATATTGGTAGGCCTATCTCATTGGAGTTTATTTTTTTTACCACTTGTGACCCGTGGTACCACTTCTGTACGGAGCTGCCTGTGAGCTCTTCTGAGCAGCAGAGAGGTTGAAGGGTTGGTTCTGCCTCGGATGATCAGAGAGAGAGAGATAGAGAGAGAGATCTGTTGGCGGTTGGGTGGAATGGGGCGGCTGTTCCTAGTTTTTTCCTAGCATATTTTCCCTCCTAAACTTCTTTGTGACTTTTACAGAGAGACTGGGCCCCCCGGCCCTCTATTGTCCCCGTTGCCATGGCGACCAAATCCTTGGCAAGAATTTGCCGAGCCGCCCGTTCATATGCAGATCCAGAGGAAACTACTGTAGACTGAGAGAGAGAGAGAGAGAGAGGGGGGAGAGAGAGTGGGGAGTGGGGGGAGATGGAGAGATAGAGAGAGGGGGGGAGAGGGAGAGAGAGGGGGGGGAGAGGGGGGAGAGGGAGAGAGATAGAAAGAGGGAGATATAGATAGAGAGAGGGGCGAGAGAGAGGGAGGGAGATAGTGAGAGAGGGAGAGAGAGGGGAGAGAGGGAGAGAGAGGGGAGAGAGAGAGTATGAGATAATATGATGATGAAGAAATCCAGAGCAATAATTAGGCAGATGACTCGCAATATTGTATCCGATGGTTTATGATTTGCGAGCTGTAAATGCTGTCTGCGTTTGAGGAGCAAATGTGATTCCTACAGATTCCCCCCTGTATTATATTATCTGATATTAGTTTTAAGAGGAGAACTTTGACAGAAAGAAATCCAAGTATATTGTGTAGAAATACAAACGGTGACCCGCTCTTCTCCTTTGAAGAAGCACCTGCTTTCAAACATCTCTCCATCTCTCTCAGCTCCACACTTCTTTTCTTTTTAATTGGTTAAAGAAAGGAGAGGACTGAGGAGGCTTGAGGAGGAGGTGGGGCCGGGGAGAGAGGGCTGAGGAGGAGGAGGAGGAGGAGGAGGAGGAGGAGGAGGAGGTGGGGCCGGGGAGAGAGGGCTGAGGAGGAGGAGGAGGAGGAGGAGGAGGAGGAGGAGGAGGTGGGGCCGGGGAGAGAGGGCTGAGGAGGAGGAGGAGGAGGAGGAGGAGGAGGTGGGGCCGGGGAGAGAGGGCTGAGGAGGAGAAGGAGGAGGAGGTGGGGCCGGGGAGGAGGAGGAGGAGGAGGAGGAGGAGGAGGAGGAGGAGGTGGGGCCGGGGAGAGAGGGCTGAGGAGGAGGAGGAGGAGGAGGAGGAGGTGGGGCCGGGGAGGAGGAGGAGGAGGAGGAGGAGGAGGAGGAGGAGGAGGAGGGGCTGGGGAGAGAGGGCTGAGGAGGAGAAGGAGGAGGAGGAGGAGGAGGAGGAGGAGGAGGTGGAGGTGGGGCCGGGGAGAG
>NC_140183.1:17672766-17893343 GCF_963971535.1 Notolepis coatsorum | reverse complement strand
TCTCTCTCTCTCTCTCTCTCTCTCTCTCTTCTTTGTCCTCTCAACCTCCCCTCGCTCGCCCATCACTTATTACCAAAGCAACAAGCTCTCAAGCCAAACTGCTCATTCTGAAGGCTCCGCTCCACAAAGCCGCTCTCAACCCAGACATGTGGTGGTGGACAGCGGGTACATCCCCCGTACGGCCCCCGTTCTCACCTCTTGTGACCATAATAATAATAATAATAATAACTTTATTTATATAGCACCATTCATACAGAAACAAACTAAACAAAAGGATAATGAAATAAATAATAATAATATCAAAATTAGACGGTAAAGAATAAGGACAACATTTAATAACCGTAAAATAACGAATACAATTATAAAAACTATAATAAAATATTTAAGTAAAAATAATAGAAATAAAGAAAAATAAGACAATAAATATAATAATTAATTTAAAACAAAAAGGTACGTTTGAGTCGCTCGGTTGGCACCATGCCCCTAATCCGAGCCGCTGAAGACATATCACCATGAGGCCATATCACCATGAAGCCATATCATGAAGCCATATCACCATGAAGCCATATCACCACGAGGGCAATATCACCATGAAGCCATATCACCATGAAGCCATATCACCATGAAGCCATATCACCATGAAGCCATATCAACATGGAGCCATATCACCATGAAGCCATATCACCATGAAGCCATATCACCATGAAGCCATATCACCATGAAGCCATATCACCATGAAGCCATATCACCATGAAGCCATATCACCATGAAGCCATATCACCATGAAGCCATATCACCATGAGGCCATATCACCATGAAGCCATATCACCATGAAGCCATATCACCATGAAGCCATATCACCATGAAGCCATATCACCATGAAGCCATATCACCATGAAGCCATATCAACATGAAGCCATATCAACATGAAGCCATATCACCATGAAGCCATCATGAAGCCATATCACCATGAAGCCATATCACCATGAAATCACCATGAAGCCATTGGGGGAAATCGGGAGAGTGCATTCATAAATAACAAATCACTTCCTGTTGTCTTGGATTGGATCTGGTGGTCATATGGTTTCTGGCAGCCATATGGTTTCTGGCAGCCATATGGTTTCTGGTGGTCATATGGTTTCTGGCGGTCATACGTTATGTTTGGCCTGATGGTGGCGCTAGAGGAAAGGTCATGGAGTCACCAGAATCAATAGGTTTCTTCCTCTAGGGGGCATGAATGTGCACCCCAAATTGTAAACGATTTGAATGAAAGCTATTCGAGTTGTCACGTCAATCCATAATATCCTGGTGAAGAAATAACCAACTTTAACTTTACATTTCAATGCATATATTTTACGCATTCAAAATATTTTATATGTTTGCTAGTTGGTTGTGTGCTGCAGGGTAAAGGTTGCTAGTTAAATTCCTCTGGGTTGTGTGCTGCAGGGTGAAGCTGTACGAAGGGACGAAGATGGTGGCCGACTCCGGCGTGGTGATTGACACCTCGATGAGGGGCGGGAGGCTGGGGGTATTCTGCTTCTCCCAAGAAAACATTATCTGGTCCAACCTGCGCTACCGCTGCAATGGTAAGTAACACCATTCACACACCAACTACTAACTTATATGAATGAATACATGTTTTATGATATAGTGTCCTATCCCACATGGTATTATAGGACACCTTTTACAACAGATTAATAATAATAATAATCCATAGTACACCATCTTCCATTACATGAAAATAGCTTCCAGCATTACTGTGAGTTTCACCAGACCTCTCCTGGCAGAGCCTGAGTGTGGCCAGCAGTAGCAACCCCCACCAGACCAACTCGCATCAGACCAAAATAAAGAATTTAAACAAAGTGTAATACTGGGGCAGCTGGCTAGTGTAGAGGTCTACGCACTCACCTACCACTACAGACCCTAACCCAGAGACCCAGGTGTCAGTGGTACTTTACCCAGAGACCCAGGTGTCAGTGGTACCTCTGACTTGGTCAGTCGCAGGCCGTGCTTGATGGTGGGAAGCCGGTGGGGTATGTCTGGGAGTGTTGCATTTATTTAGCATTTATTTAAAAATGTTTGGACTTTATGGTGTTCTTGTTTTGTTCTTGACTTATTGTGATTGACTTGTTTAAAGAAGACGTGTCCGGCCCATGGGGACATTAACGTGTGTTGTCGGGCCTTACAAATACATTTGATTTTATTTTATTTGTAAGAGTTCTGGTGTTGTCATGCTGGTCTGGTGGAAGGGGAGGGGCTTCACGTCTCTATAAATAGGGTCCCATGGTGGTCTGGCGGAAGGGGAGGGGCTTCACGTCTCTATAAATAGGGTCCCATGGTGGTCTGGCAGAAGGGGAGGGGCTTCACGTCTCTATAAATAGGGTCCCATGGTGGTCTGGCGGAAGGGGAGGGGCTTCACGTCTCTATAAATAGGGTCCCATGGTGGTCTGGTGGAAGGGGAGGGGCTTCAGGTCTCTATGAATAGGGTCCAATGGTGGTCTGGTGGAAGGGGAGGGGCTTCACGTCTCTATGAATAGGGTCCCATGGTGGTCTGGTGGAAGGGGAGGGGCTTCACGTCTCTATGAATAGGGTCCCATGGTGGTCTGGTGGAAGGGGAGGGGCTTCACGTCTCTATAAATAGGGTCCAATGGTGGTCTGGCGGAAGGGGAGGGGCTTCACATCTCTATAAATAGGGTCCCATGGTGGTCTGGCAGAAGGGGAGGGGCTTCACGTCTCTATGAATAGGGTCCCATGGTGGTCTGGCGGAAGGGGAGGGGCTTCACGTCTCTATGAATAGGGTCCCATGGTGGTCTGGTGGAAGGGGAGGGGCTTCACGTCTCTATAAATAGGGTCCCATGGTGGTCTGGCAGAAGGGGAGGGGCTTCACGTCTCTATAGCAGTTTTGTTGTAAGATTCTGGTGCTGTTTGTTTTTTCCAGACACGGTACCAGACGACTTCCACCCGTTCCGTAAGCAGGTCCTGATGCACATCCATGTGTGAGACGTGACGTGTGAACAGACAGCCCTCTGGCCACACACGGGTTCCTCACACACAAGCACACGCACACACACACACACAACCACAACCACTGCATCTCATCATTTACATTTTGTCATTTAGCTGAACGCTTTTATCCAAAGCGACTTACAAGTTCTGTACGACAACAAGTCATCAGGAAGGGCACAACTCTATCAGCTGAGTAACAATGTTCATCAAAGGTATCATACTGATACCTAAACTGTGTGTTCGTGTGTGATACGTAAACTGTTTGTGTGTGCGTGCACACATGTGTGTGTGTGTGTGTATGCGTGCATGTGCGTGTGTGTGTGTGTGCATGTGTGTGTGCATGTGTGTGTGTGTGTACGTATGAATGTCTGAAGAGTAAAAGGGGATGTGAAATGTGGAAAGGGGGGAAAAACAAAACAAACAGATTATCATGAAACTGGAAAAGAGTTTGAATAAATGTGCTAACTTGACAAAAACCACGTCTTGTCATCCTGACCTTTGAACCCGAGTCATGTTCCAAGATCTCAAGTTAAGTGTTTATGAATGATGTGTTGAGCGGTGAAACAGTAGCGGATGTGACAGTGGAGCGTACGCACAAGCAACCTATTGTATTGTATCATTAAAAAAATAGTTATCAATCTGAGTTCCTGAAAAGTTAATTCTTTGGTGATGCAGCGTTTTCATGTGCCAGTGGTGTTTACTACAGTAATAGGTCTCTGTGTGTTTGTGTTTACTACAGTAACATGTCTCTGTGTGTTTGTTTACTACAGTAACAGGTCTCTGTGTGTTTGTTTACTACAGTAACAGGTCTCTGTGTGTTTGTTTACTACAGTAACAGGTTTCTGTGTGTTTGTGTTTACTACAGTAACAGGTCTGTGTGTTTGTGTTTACTACAGTAACAGGTCTCTGTGTGTTTGTGTTTACTACAGTAACAGGTCTCTGTGTGTTTGTGTTTACTACAGTAACAGGTCTCTGTGTGTTTGTGTTTACTACAGTAACAGGTCTCTGTGTGTTTGTGTTTATTACACGTGCCTCTCGTAGACATGAATAGATCGCTCTTTGTGATGTAATACAAGAGGACTAGGGGGCCGGTTGCACCAGCTGTACATGCATCCAAATCTAGCCTAGTTATAACATAAGTGCCTATTATTCCAAGTCCTAATTAACACATTACTAAATTAAAGCAGAAAAATGTGCACAAAGTTTTGTTAAAACATCAATCTACTTAGCAACAACATACGGTAGTTATACATGCGCTAGTGCCAGTGTATCATAGCAACAACATAGTTATAAATGATCTAGTGCCAGTGTATCATAGCAAGAACATAGTTACAAATGCTCTAGTGCCAGTGTATCATAGCAACAACATAGTTATAAATGATCTAGTGCCAGTGTATCATAGCAACAACATAGTTATAATTCCCTAGTGCCAGTGTATCATAGCAACATTAGCATAATGTTTAACTGGTGGTATGGTATGACTACTTCTATTAGCATAATGTTTAACTGGTGGTTTGGTATGACTACTGCTATTGGCATAATGTTTAAGGCAAATTTTCATTGTTGCAACTTATTTTTCTGAGCCAAACTACAAGCTGTGTATATATATACACAGTGTGATATAATAGCATAATCAAATCAAATTGTGACATCTAAATCTAAAATCTCTGAAAATGTATTGTTACTCCCCTAGAAGTTATGTATCTGAAGGATATGCCAGAGTACACATGATGCAACCAAATTTAACCAATAGCCGACTAGTTACAAGCTAGCAAGTAGCTACTGAACCTCTAGTAAGGACTTGATGCCTTGGTTTAGGATATAACTGGTGCAACGCAGTGCAAGGGTTTAAATTGCTCCATTATCTGTATGTCTCTTCATTCAACAACACATGAGCTAATGTTACAAGGATGAATGTCAATAAATACTGTACATTCCGGATTTCGTTTTTTTATTTCTTTCAAATGGTCTCATTTAAACATTGAATAAAGGAGTATTTCAACTGTAAACCATGGCCTTGTAGTAGATGATAAACACTAGAACCTCACCATTTGTGTTTTCAAATGTATAGGTTATAACTTGGTCCATCAACCTTCCTAAAAGGGTGTTTCATTTTATAAATCATAAACTTTAATAAAGACGATGAAGGGGAATGTAGTAGTTTTTGTCTTACATAATATACAGTAGGCCATGTCTTTCAGACAAGCCCTCTTGTTGTCAGATTTGTGTGTAACATCAATGCAGTATGTGATTGCATTCGTGAGGGTTTAGTTTAGCATTGCAGTAGCTATTCGCACTGGGGTCCACAAAAAGCTTACATTGTGACCATGCAACATAATACTTACATCATCATAACATATAACATTACAAGTAATCAGGACAAAGGACTAGTACACAACTACACACACACAGACAAGCTCCATAATACAATAATCAAACTATATGAAGTAGCTAACGAATACTTAAATGTAACATTGAAATAATATCATTCTAACATAATGATGTTGTTGCAATGCATCAGTCCCAATACAGTGTATTTGACCCCATAATGACCCCATCACCTTTACAATCACATTTGAAAAACTTAAAAATCTACTTCTCACAACTTTCTTAACTCATTGCAATCATATAAGTCTACAGTATTACTGAATTTAAACCTTCACACATTTCAATAGTTTCTACATATGTTATGAAGATCTGAATCTTTCATGGGTTTATGTGGTAGACTACATTTTATACACGTTTTCAGTAACACAAAAGATTATGTTAACTTGAGCCCTAGCCCTATTTTCTGAAAATCCGCCTAAAAATACATACAAGTAAATGGAAGATTGCTCCACTTCTACAAGGTCCGTTTGCATGTTCTTGGTATCTATGGATCTCAGGGAATGTATTCCCAGTGTCAGAAATATTGTGTCTGTTACCAGGCTTGAGTAAATTGTAATGAACCAAAGGAGAATATAAATTTAAAAAAAAAATCCAATTTTTTTTTCATCTTTGACAGTGAATAACACCATGCTAAAAATGACCAGACATCAATAACTGCCACTGAGCTTGTTCAGCACCTTCTTGAGATCAAGTGTACAAGAAATCTAAGAAAATGAATAAAGGGAAGATGATTAAACAGATGGTTTTGTAGATACAGTACTGAATTCTGCCATCCGGACACATTTTGAAATATAATTTGAAATATTATTATAGAATAATAGCCTATAAATTATCTTATTATGGCCAAGTCGCACATCTATGAATCGGGCCAAATCTCCTCTTTCCAATGGCAGAGTTCAATCTGGATTTAGTATCACCAGGCGTGCAGCAAGAACCGTGAATGAAATCTACTGTAAGTACAGTTACTTTTTTATTATGTAGATTCCTCTGCCATTTTTCATCAAATTGCCATGCCGTTTTTTGCTAGACATTCACAGAAACTAATTTATGCCAATAACATTACATTTTGTGGTAGATAACCCCTAAAAAGAATGTAAATAAAGTAAAAGTAAATAAGTAATTTGATTGACAGGAGCTGGCTTGAGCTGGGTAGTGTCTTTTTTCAAAATTCCAACGCCATTCAAAAGCCCTGGGTCTCCTCTCCTCATATGACTACAAACAAAATGGTGGCGCGCATTACCCTCCGTCGATATTCGCTAGTTTCTGAATACATTTACAAAACTTATATTTCACTAATAACACTTTAACCTATTGGTAAACAAACGTATTGCTGAAGATATACACTTTGACTGCTGTTTTGACAGGGTTAGGGTCTTTACTCTTGGCTACATTTGAAAAGAAAATGCAACATTAATTCATACAGTCTGTAGAGATTATCAGTCATAAAGACTGATAATAATAATAATAATAATAATAATAATAATAATAATAATAATAATAATAATAATAATAATAATAATAATAATAATAATAATTAAAAAAAAATCATTCAAATTCCAAAGGCAGCATTTGCACCTAGCCTGAGAGCCTAATCCCAGAGAGGTGATATTACCTCAGGCCTGCATATTGGCTCAAGACGCTCCCATTTCTCTTTTGGGATTTATCCCACAAAAGCTGCTCTCTGATCTTCACTCCTGATGGGCGGGGGGGCGTCGCATCTCCCTGGGATGGGGAGGCCGGGACGAGTGCAATATTGGGAGGGCATCGTACAACAGTGCACCACACCCCGCGCCTGCCTGGCCCGGGGAACACACACCCTGACAGCTGTGGAAGACAAAAACGTTAGTAACTATGGACTTATGGCCACTATAGCTAAAAAAAATACTTCAACCCGTCACAATTTTTATTGCATTTTTATTGAGTCCGTGCCTGAGGTGGGATTGGGAACGTGTGTTTTCTCAAAGGTTTAACTACTAGTGCACTATCAAATGTAGTGATCAGAAATACGATCATTTGAGGTATTTTTCTCCAACAAATTACAATGGTATAATTATGACCCAAAAGGCACCCTTCTCAGAGAACCTCCCAGTAGCCAATTATAAGGGGGAAAAGCAAGTTATGACTATAGCCTTAGAAAGCATATTAGCCATACATGAAAGGAGAATAACTGATCGCTCACTGTATACCCAGAACATTTTAACAAAAACAAAAAAAAGACAGATGGTCCTGCAGAGAACACAATGACAACCGGAGAGGCTTCAAACTTATTTGTCTCCTGCACCACGTGCACCCTCTCTCTCCCTCTCTCGTCCCAACAAACAGGTCCAATGAACAACCCAGTAACCAAGACAACAGGTGCCCTAGCGACCTAGATAATAAGTACACTTGAACCCCCCGCCCCCAGGAATAAGATAATTTAAGATAATTTATATAGCCTAGATAGAAATGCAGTTTATCCAGCCATCACATTGTAGCAGGAAGTGAATGTGCATCAACAACAAATAACTCTACTACAATGCATAGCCTGCCCTCATTACAGGTTCACTTTTCTTTTCTTTTTGCGGTGAATGTCTCAGGCA
The DNA here is from genome assembly GCF_963971535.1 of Notolepis coatsorum. Taxonomy (NCBI): domain Eukaryota; kingdom Metazoa; phylum Chordata; class Actinopteri; order Aulopiformes; family Paralepididae; genus Notolepis; species Notolepis coatsorum. The sequence goes on along the minus strand of NC_140183.1, from coordinate 17,885,370 downwards.
GGTGAAGGCACGAGCGGATTTGTTTACATGACAACATCACCTTTATACTACTCACAGTTGTCGCCCGCGTCCATAACGCAAAGTTGATACAGTTCCAACCGATGTCCAGCCGTAGACGTAGACTACCGTAGACTATCCACCGCCGACCGCAGAGGAGGATTTCTGCCTATAGTCCTTGAAATCTCTCTCACAATGGACCCCGCGGTCCCCGAGCGCAGTGCTGACTCGCGGGCCCCGCCCCCGGCACGACGAACAAAGGCCACTATGGATGGAATGCGCACTGAGCCATGGAGGTGCCCCTCTTAAAAGGCCAATAACTTCGGACATTCTCCGCAGTTGAGAAAACACGTCCGCAGCCTATTGGGTTTTTTTTTGGGCAGAGCCTCATTGTTGTCGCATAAATTAGAAATAAAGAGTTGGTTTTTATAATGAATAATGATAATCACCACAACTCAGATTATAGTTTAGGATTTACTGCTCTGTAGAGACTTCTACTTGCCAAGGCAGTTATTATAGTGGCTATAATTCAAACCCCAACGTGCATCACCTTTTAACGCCGTGGTGCAGATGAGCTCGGAAAGGAAAGGAAAGAAAAGCTTCGATTTGAAGACTTTGAGCTCTGTGTCTATCGCCTGAGGACTTTGAGCTCTGTGTCTATATACTGAGGACTTTGAGTTCTGTGTCTATAGCCTATACTGAGGACTTTGAGTTCTGTGTCTATAGCCTATACTGAGGACTTTGAGTTCTGTGTCTATAGCCTACTGAGGACTTTGAGTTCTGTGTCTATAGCCTATACTGAGGACTTTGAGTTCTGTGTCTATAGCCTATACTGAGGACTTTGAGCTCTGTGTATATAGCCTATACTGAGGACTTTGAGCTCTGTGTCTATAGCCTATACTGAGGACTTTGAGCTCTGTGTCTATCGCCTATACTGAGGACTTTGAGCTCTGTGTCTATAGCCTACTGAGGACTTTGAGCTCTGTGTATATATAGCCTACTGAGGACTTTGAGCTCTGTGTATATAGCCTACTGAGGACTTTGAGCTCTGTGTCTATAGCCTACTGAGGACTTTGAGCTCTGTGTCTATAGCCTATACTGAGGACTTTGAGCTCTGTGTCTATAGCCTATACTGAGGACTTTGAGCTCTGTGTCTATAGCCTATACTGAGGACTTTGAGCTCTGTGTCTATAGCCTATACTGAGGACTTTGAGCTCTGTGTCTATAGCCTACTGAGGACTTTGAGCTCTGTCTATATAGCCTACTGAGGACTTTGAGCTCTGTGTCTATAGCCTATACTGAGGACTTTGAGCTCTGTGTCTATCGCCTATACTGAGGACTTTGAGCTCTGTGTCTATAGCCTATACTGAGGATTTTGAGCTCTGTGTCTATAGCCTACTGAGGACTTTGAGCTCTGTGTCTATAGCCTATACTGAGGACTTTGAGCTCTGTGTCTATAGCCTACTGAGGACTTTGAGCTCTGTGTCTATAGCCTATACTGAGGACTTTGAGCTCTGTGTCTATAGCCTATACTGAGGACTTTGAGCTCTGTGTCTATAGCCTATATTGAGGACTTTGAGCTCTGTGTCTATAGCCTATACTGAGGACTTTGAGCTCTGTGTCTATAGCCTATATTGAGGACTTTGAGCTCTGTGTCTATAGCCTATATTGAGGACTTTGAGCTCTGTGTCTATAGCCTATATTGAGGACTTTGAGCTCTGTGTCTATAGCCTATACTGAGGACTTTGAGCTCTGCCTACATGCATGGCAGTTGTAGACACGTCTTGTCAATTTCTCGACAAAACTACAGTATATACAAAGGTTTATTCTGGGTAAAGAAGCAGCGGTTGCACAAAGGCAACAAGGTGTTGGATGTCAGCTAAGACCACGCTGCGTTTTGGCGATGCTTCGCTTCCACCTGTCGTATGACTTATGTTACTGCAGTTATGAAAAGCAGCCACGCGCCTAAATAGCAAAGCAAATGCCTCTTCTCCTAAATGTTCACTAGGGGAGTAGGCTGCATTCTCAACATAGTCTACGATGCAATCCTGCTTTAGAGAAAATAAAAAAAAACTATACATTTTGTAATGACTATTTCTATTATTATTATTATTATTATTATTATTATTATTATTATTATTATTATTATTATTATTATTATTATTATTATTATTATTATTATTATTGGTCTGTTGTTGCAAACGACTGAATCTCAACAACACTATAAACATATAAAACAAATAGCAATGTAATAGGCATTCATTTGGCTGCATATTTTGATTCACAAACACCTAGAAGTAACCCATATTATATATGCCAGTACTATTTGGCTATATACTTGGGAGAGGAGGTTCAGTGGGCCACTTACAATAACAAGTTATTGCGTTTGACGGGAAGTGCCGCCCAAACAACAACAACGATAATCATAAGAAGAAGAAGAAGAATTCTATATGTTCTAGGTATTTTAATTATAACATTTTGCTTACGGACATTTCTAAGCCGTTATATGTTTTGCGCTCAAACCTTTCCTGTCCGCAATTTAGCCTACATCACGACCTCCAGACAAACACAAACAGAGACCACATTCTCAAAAAACACCTTTAGCGACAACAACATGTTGCACAAATAGCGCAGGTTACTGTACCCGCTGCGGGGTTTTAAATAGCGCACCCCGGTGCTGAGGAGCGTGCGCGCGCGCGGCTGTGCGCGGCAGGGGACAGTTGTTGGCGAGCAGCAGGTGCGCACTGGGTGTGATTTATATATATATAGCTCGGCTAAAAACCCACAGAGGAACTCCTGTCCTGCAGCCATCTGGGAGGTAACAATGAGTTAGGAAGGAACGCCAAGAGACTGTGCCGGTTTGAGACACCCGGGGCCCGGGAGCTGGTTCGGATAGTGGTCGAGGTTTGGTTACGCGGTGTGGAGAACTCCCGAGTCCAGCCGGAGAAGAAGGGAAACGGACGAGATCTGCCTCGAGGCTTGTTGGGACTGAGGTAGGTCATACTGGTGATCCGATGATTTGATGTAGGTATGTCAATACTGATGATCTGATGATCTGATGTAGGTATGTCATACTGATGATCTGATGTATATAGGCTAATTCCATGCGTCCAATGTCCTTCGAGGTCATGTTTTCAGTGCTGTATATTAAAACAGAGATTTTGTATTTTTGCATTTAAAAAAGTTTGCATGATTTTGTACCTCATTGTTTGCATTTTGTACTTTAGGTTGTACTTTAGTTTGTATATTGTATATTTTGTATATTGATTGAATTGATTGATTGATTGATTGAAAAGTTTATTAACAGATTGCAGAATGGGTTACAGTACAGTACAGCTCAATACATACAATTGTTAAGGGGATGCAGTCAGACCAGAGAAATACTTTCGTCTTGTGTGTGTTTGGTGATTATTTTTACTGTATGAAGCACATTCTCAGGGGGCTAAATAAAACAAAACTTGAACTTGATTGAACAATGACAATGAAGTATACCGACTTTAGCCCTGGTGACACTGTAATGTAATGAAGACAGTACTGAGACACTTAAGCCCTGATGACACTGTAGATATGAAGACAGTTCTGACACTTTAGCCCTGATGACACTGTAGATATGAAGACAGACACTTTAGCCCTGATGACACTGTAGATATGAAGACAGACACTTTAGCCCTGATGACACTGTAGATATGAAGACAGTTCTGACACTTTAGCCCTGATGACACTGTAGATATGAAGACAGACACTTTAGCCCTGATGACACTGTAGATATGAAGACAGTACACAGACACTTTAGCCCTGATGACACTGTAGATATGAAGACAGTACACAGACACTTTAGCCCTGATGACACTGTAGATATGAAGACAGACACTTTATCCCTGATGACACTGTATGAAGACAGACACTTTAGCCCTGATGACACTGTAGATATGAAGACAGACACTTTAGCCCTGATGACACTGTAGATATGAAGACAGACACTTTAGCCCTGATGACACTGTAGATATGAAGACAGTTCTGACACTTTAGCCCTGATGACACTGTAGATATGAAGACAGACACTTTAGCCCTGATGACACTGTAGATATGAAGACAGACACTTTAGCCCTGATGACACTGTAGATATGAAGACAGTTCTGACACTTTAGCCCTGATGACACTGTAGATATGAAGACAGACACTTTAGCCCTGATGACACTGTAGATATGAAGACAGACACTTTAGCCCTGATGACACTGTAGATATGAAGACAGACACTTTAGCCCTGATGACACTGTAGATATGAAGACAGTTCTGACACTTTAGCCCTGATGACACTGTAGATATGAAGACACTTTAGCCCTGATGACACTGTAGATATGAAGACAGTACACTTTAGCCCTGATGACACTGTAGATATGAAGACACTTTAGCCCTGATGACACTGTAGATATGAAGACAGACACTTTAGCCCTGATGACACTGTAGATATGAAGACAGTTTAGCCCTGATGACACTGTAGATATGAAGACAGTTTAGCCCTGATGACACTGTATGAAGACAGACACTTTAGCCCAGATGACACTGTATGAAGACAGACACTTTAGCCCTGATGACACTGTAGATATGAAGACAGACACTTTAGCCCTGATGACACTGTAGATATGAAGACAGACACTTCAGCCCTGATGACACTGTAGTTTCAAGTTTCAAGTTTCTTTAATAGTTGTCATACAGAAGTACAGAATACTTTCATACAAAGATATGAAGACAGTACACTTTAGCCCTGATGACACTGTAGATATGAAGACAGTTCTGACACTTTAGCCCTGATGACACTGTAGATATGAAGACACTTTAGCCCTGATGACACTGTAGATATGAAGACAGTACTGACACTTTAGCCCTGATGACACTGTAGATATGAAGACAGTACTGACACTTTAGCCCTGATGACACTGTAGATATGAAGACAGTACACTTTAGCCCTGATGACACTGTAGATATGAAGACAGTTCTGACACTTTAGCCCTGATGACACTGTAGATATAAAGACAGACACTTTAGCCCTGATGACACTGTAGATATGAAGACACTTTAGCCCTGATGACACTGTAGATATGAAGACAGACACTTTAGCCCTGATGACACTGTAGATATGAAGACAGACACTTTAGCCCTGATGACACTGTAGATATGAAGACAGTACTGACACTTTAGCCCTGATGACACTGTAGATATGAAGACAGTACTGACCTACAGTATATATACGGTACACGTTAGCCCCGATGACACTGTAGATATGCCTGTTATTTTAGACTAGTGTATAAGCTACACAGCAGCAATTAAAATTCTCTGAATTTGTTTGGTCTGTGCGAGAACTGTTGCAAAAACTGGACTCCGTCAAATAGTTTTTGTTTATAAAGTTAAGCTCTAATAAAATAAATAAATAATGTAACGTCTTGAAAAATAGCAGGCCTCTAACAAAACTTGAACAGCTTAAAGCAAAACCTTTTTTTATTGTTGTCATACAGTCTTGATTGTAAATATAGCACTCGAGTCCGAGTCATGGACTGGTCTTCAGGACTCCACTTGGACTTGAGCACTGAGGACTTGGATTTGAGCATTGACTGCATTCGGACATGGATGGTGCAGACGAGGTCTCGGACTTGTTAATTGATAAATACACTTATTTATTTAAAATGTATTTAGTATTAGGCCCTAATCATTTGGCATACGATATTGATGGCTAGTGCATTTGTTTGGCTATTGTGTCTCAAACCGCTGTGTCATTTATGTTTAATGTAGAATTTTTTTTATTTGTATGTCAGCTCTTTGACTGCCAGAGTGGAGTGGACTCAACCTTGATGACTCGGACTCGGACTCGGGTAATGGGGACTCGACTCGGACTCGACTCAGGCTCTTCTTTGGTGACTCAGACTTGATCCACAAAGAATGGATTGCACGGTGCAAGTTGCACCCTTACTTACAATTCACTATGAATTGAAAATGGGGGTCTTTCTCTGGTCTGCATCCCCTTAACAATTGTGTGTATTGAGCCGTACTGTATTGTACCCATTCTGCAATCTGTTAATAAAATGTGCATTCAATCAATCAATCTGCGCGGTGATTGATTGAATGAGAATTTTATTACAATACAGTACGGCTCAATACACACAATTGTTAAGGGGATGCAGACCAGAGAAAGACTTTCGTCTTGTTTACATCAGGGTCCCCCATTTTCAATTCATAATGGATTGTAAGTAAGGGTGCAACTTGCTCCGTGCAATCCATTCTTTGTGGATCTTTGGACTCGGACTTGAACACTGGGGACTCGAGACTCGACTTGGACTCAAGATTTAGTGCCTCGACTACAACACTGGTAAATATAGATTTAGTGCCTCGACTACAACACTGGTAAATATAATGTAGGAATAAAACAGCATGGCCTTCTGTGGCCAGGGTCCTCTTTTCTCCCACCCTTCCACACTTTTAAAGGAACACGCCAACATTTTGGGAAATTAGCTTACCTTCTTCTCCAGAGAGAGACAAGAAGATAGATACCAGTTTCCTCTCTGTGCGTTCAGTAGAAAGCTATCTGGCCGCACGTTAGCCTAGCGTAGCACAATGAATGGAAGCGGACATGGCCGGTTAGCCTAGGCATTGTCCAACTAACACCTCTCCCGAAGGCTAACCGGCCATGTCCAGCTAATTTCCCAAAATGTTGGCATGTTCCTTTAAAGGACCATAGCGGTCTTTTTGACATGTGGGTCCGAGTCGTTTTTGCCTTGATAAACAAATGTAGGTGCCTTTCTTTTTTCATAATCTTTCACCGTTACAGAAAGTTATTTTCCGCTGATTCACCGCCACTGCCGTCGGCTCCCGGTGTGCGTCTGAAAATACACAACATTAATGGAAGAGAATCACCGTCGGCCCACGGTGTGCGTCTGAAAATACACAACATTAATGGAAGAGAATCACCAAGTTGAAAAGAATGCCATGTTAACATATTCTGTGTCACTACTCACTTGTATTCTGAAAGGTTTTGCATTGGGATATAATACAGTATCTGACTCAGAATTCATATTTGTCCTTGTTAGACACTGTGTTAAGGCACAATAGAGCAAAGGGGGAAAAACGACAATCTTTCAGGATCATTAATGTACGACATCATTAAGATGTTAGCATGATGTCCGATATAATGATTTTCATGGGTTTATGTGGTGTTTAAAGGAACACGCCAACATCATGGGGCGGCGTGGCTCAGGGGTAGAGCGGGTCATCCAATGATCGAAGGGTTGGTGGTTCGAATCCCGCTCAAGCCCATGTCCATCCCACTGCCGTTGTGTCCTTGGGCAAGACACTTAACCTACTTGCCTCGTATGAATGTGTATGCATGTGAATGAATGTTGGTGGTGGTCGGAGGGGCCGTAGGCGTTGATTATTCGCCACGCTTCCGTGAGTCTGCCTCAGGGCAGCTCTGGCTGCAATTGTAGCTTACCACCACCGGTATGACTGTGTATGAACGAATAATGGACTCTGTACGCGCTCTGGGGTCCTCGTGAACATGAAGAGCGCTATATAAATCCAATCCATTATTATTTATTATTATCATGGGAAATGCACTTACCGTCTTCTCCAGAGTCAAGATGATCGATACTAATTTTCTCTCCGTGGGTTCACTTCAGTAGAAAGCTATCCGGCTTAGCACAAATTAATGGAAGCGGATACGGACCAGCTAGCCCAGCTGTTGGGCTTTTTTTTTTTATTTTTTTTTTAAGCTTTCTACTGAACGCACAGAAAGGAAATTGGTATCCATCATCTTGTCTAACTCTGGAGAAGACGGTAAGCACATTTCCCATAATGTCGGCGTGTTCCTATCAGATACAGTGGAAGCCTATGGCAGTGGTGAATCGGCAGAAAACAAGTAAACATGTCATACCCAATCAGTGATGTAGTTCCCCTTGGGTCAGTCAGAGACTTAAGTCTAAAGCAATAATAAATTATGAGTTCTGAGTTTGTCACAATACAGAAATGTGTTATTAACCACCCAGAAACATTTGAATGATTAAAACAACTTTAATAACTATTGTAAAACGCAGCTGAAAAACAGCTCATCTGGCTGCTCAGACCATTTATCTGGATCACGCTTGACAGCTATCTTTCAGGTTAAGGGCCATTTTAGGTTTTGCTATAAACTACCAAATCTATCAACTGGACCCTACTTGGTTAGAAAGGTAAACTAAGTGACTAACTAGCCAACTAGGTTAGAACACCCAAATCTGTGTTCTTATTTAACCCTTTCACTGCCGCACTACCAAACGGTTAACCCTTTCACTGCGACAATACACAGAATTCCCCCACCCCTGCTTACCCAACCGACCGTCGGTTGTGTGATAGTAAAGGGTTAACCTTCTGTTGCGTGGCAGTGAAAGGGTTAACCAGACCTCCCAGAGTATGGCGTTAATCTTTTTAGAATTTCCTTTTTTTTATCCACTTTTTCTCCTTATTTAAAAATTTTTCTCCCATCCCAATTTCGTATTGCCAATTCTTCCCTCCCCTGTCTTGAACCTTGCTAGACTATGCCCCCCACTGGTCGGTTGTAGTGAGGATAGAAGCCTTGCATCACGTCTCCCCCTCCGGTACACGAGGAGACAGCCTGTCGCCTTTTCACCAGACAGCGCGGACTCTCAGTGGCGAGGAGTAACGCGTGGGAGGCTCACGCTGCCCCCGCTATTTCCTGTCTCTGCTGTGCAGGCGTCACCCAACCGACCTGTAGGAGTCGCTGTCTACAACGTCCAATCCCCACCCATCGACTTCCACCCGCTACCTCTGCCAAATGAGATAGTATAACATCTGGCCCAAGCCACAGGCAATGCTGACACCGGGATTCGAGACCAGAGTCTCTTGCATTGTTGACGAGCGCAATCTCCGCTACGCCACCCAGCCGCCACTCTTTTTAGCATTTCCCATCATTCACATACATGAAGCAGTCAGCTGCAGGTTGTTTCCATCCCGGAAGCTGATTGGTTGACACCACGTTCTACAGTGACTGTAAATCCCAGTGTGGTCCGGGGTCAGTTATCTCTCCTACTCACTAATGGTTAAGGTTAGGATTTGGGGAGGGAAAGCTGATCCTAGACCAGAGTGGTGACTTCACCCTGCAGAGTTAGAACTCCTCCTTGTGGCACAAAGTCAATGTTACAGTGTGACGAACACACTAACTAACTAACTAACTCACTAACTCACTAACTCACTAACTCACTCACTAACTCACTCACTAACTCACTAACTCACTCACTAACTCACTAACTAACAAACACACAGAGATAGATCCATAGGCCCCCCCCCCCCATTCTCAGGGTGGGGGACAATAACTATCAACATTTTCAGTAACAATAAAAGATTATTAAAAAGAAAGAAGGGTGCCTTGATGTTTGTATCAAGGCAAGAATTGAAAATACGGGTCTGGCCCTGATATGTAACATTTCCACATTAAAATGTCTAAAAACTACTAGACCTATGTTATTTTGTTGTGTACTTAAATGATCCCAAATGTTTCCAACAATGTTGTCCTACTCTTTGGCAGTATGACTAAGTATGACTAAATATACTAATCTTCAATGTCACATTTTATCAAATGTGCTGTAAGTGCTATTTCCAGCTCTACGTTCTGACAGCCATTTACATTTACATTTAGTCATTTAGCTGACGCTTTTATCCAAAGCGACTTACAAGTTCTGTACGACAGGTCATCAGGAAGGGTACAACTCTATCAGCTGAGTAACAATATTCATCAAAGTGTTGCGTGTATGTTAGTTTATTAGGACAAGTGCATGACAGTAAGGTTTGTTAGGGTTAGATTTTATTTTTATTTTGTATTATTATTTCAGATAATGGTTGAAGAAGTGCGTCTTTAGTCGACGGCGAAAGATTGGACGGGATTCGGCTGTCCTAACTGGGGTGGGTAGTTCATTCCACCATTGTGGAGCAAGGACTGAGAATAGGCGGCTTCTCTTTGATGACCCTCCCGGAGCTTGGATAGGAGTAGGTCTGAGGCGGCCAGAAGATGCAGAGCGTAGGGGTCTTGAGGGTGTGTAGTTAGAGGCCATTGACCGGAGGTAGGCGGGAGCGGTTCCCTTTGCCGCACGGTATGCTAGGTCGAGGGCCTTGAAGCGGATACGTGCAGCAATGGGGAGCCAGTGGAGGTCCCTAAGAAGTGGGGTGACATGGGCCGACTTCGGTAGGTTTGAGATCAGGCGGGCCGCTGCGTTTTGAATGAGTTGAAGAGGCTTGGTGGCAGTGGCCATCACTGATATAGAGTGTCTGGCCAGTAACATGGGTCTCCCAGTCCCTATGCTCTGCAGTAAACAGAATATATGTTTTCTGGTATCCTGTTCCCACTTTATCCAATCAGGAGAGAGAACTCCACACTGCAAAAATGGTCTGACAAAAAAAACAATATGTGCTTGAAACAAGGAAAATAATCTGCCAGCAAATTTGGCTTGGGAAGATTCCTTGAAATAAGTAAACATATCTAGGGTTCTCTCTCCTGATTGGATAAAGTGGGAAGGGATACCAGAACATGTATTTTCTGTTTACTGCAGAGTGGAGTATTTTAACAAAGAAATACTACCTACAGTACCTTTAAGAAACATAATCGGTTAAGAAGCATGAATATTGCTTAGGAACAGAATTAAATGGGACATATTTTAGTCCTTCAACAAGTTATTAATATAGGTCTAATAAGTTATTACATTATCCAGTGGTTGTAACATTATCCGGTGAGTACGACTTTTTGGATGTATAATGTAATAACACTACCGGACAATGTAATAACATCTGATAGTTAAAAAGAAAAGTGCCATTTTTCACAGACAAATTTGTAGAGAGAGACCAGTGAACTGTTGTTTCTCGGACATAACATTGTAGTTAATGTGCCAAAGATGTTAATATGTGGCCAATATTAACGTAGCTTATAATATTGTTCGAAAGTCCTTCTTATCAACTGACTCACGTTGCTACATGCAGAGATACAATTACAACACACACATGCACACTCTTAATTAATCTAGTTTTAGAGAAATAACGTTCTATTTTTAAACATTTTAAATTCACAATTGAATAATTGTGTTTGAAGGGTTTTTGAAAGATTTAACTAATGCTTTCCTTGAAACAGATAACCTTTATTGTCTCTCTCCAGACCACATCATTGCGACTTTACACTTACTCCTCCTTCTAGATGTCCCCTTGTTAGATGCAAAACACTTTGAAGTGTCTAATTTTATCTCTGCATGTAGCAAAGTGAGACCGTTGATATGAATGATTTTTTAACAAGATTATCCATAGCTACATTAATATTTGCCACATAAAGGTAATCTGTGCCACAATAACTGACTGAATCTTATACTCTAAGAAACAACAGTTGACTGGTCTCTCTCTGTGCGAAATGTGACACCTTTTTAAAAACGTTATATAACATTACCGGATAATGTAATAAAACATATCCAAATCACTGTATTTATCTTTCATTACTCACCGGATAATGTAACAACCACCAGATAATGTAAGAAAGTATTACATAATCCGGAAAAAGTTAATTACATTATCCGTTCCGCATATGTATTACATTATCCAGCAAGTTATTACATTATCCGGTTTCATTACATTTTAAAGTCCTTCTAAAGGAAATTCCTATCTTGTGCTGCTGGGGTAAACCAATCAGGAGTCCATGGTTACCCTGGCCCCGCCCACCCCTTCATCAGTAGGACTTCAGTTATGTCTGCTGGGGTAAACCAATCAGGAGTCCATGGTTACCCTGGCCCCGCCCACCCCTTCATCAGTAGGACTTCAGTTATGTCTGCTCTGCTGGAAAGAAAGGAAGGCATCTTCTGTCTGTGGAATTGTATACAAGGAAGTGTGAGATGTGTGATGTGCATGTGTGTGTGTTTGTTTTCAGGGGTGTAGTGCGAAGCTTGAAATTATCATGTTTTTATTGCGTGCGTGCGTGTGTGTGTGTGTGTGTGTGTATGTGTGTGTGGGAGGGGGCGGGGATTCCATTTGCACCCAAACTCTAAAAGTGCAGCTGCATCAGAATCCATTGGCCAGCATTCCAGATCAACCACCAGCAGCCAACTAGAGGACACACCACATATAGGAGGATGCAGGGATTGAGTGTCCAGATTACACAGATTATAATTCAAGGAACACGGCAACATTGCAGGAAATGTGCTCACTGTCTTCTCCAGAGTCAGACAAGAAGATAGATACCAGTTTCCTCTCTGTGCGTCCAGTAGAAATCTATCTGAAAGCTAATGTTGGCATGTTCCTTTAAGAATATACACCACATTCATGATATTAAACATAACTTTAATATTCATGCCAAAATCCTATTTGTAACTCTCACACTCACCTACTGTATGGATGGACTCTGTTGCCGGAATCAACATTTTCAGTTTGATGTACGGACTGAATCTGAGTGTGTAGTGTACTGTATATGGGAGGGGTTACTATTGCTGACCACACCTCAGGCTCTAAGCCTTCTAAGGTATGGCCAGCAGTACAAATACCTCCCCTAAACACACTCAAATTCAAGAAATGTAAACAGAGCTCTTTTGTCCAAAGGTCACTGTTTTTACGGCATTACAGATTCTACCTTTAGGTGAAATTATAAACATAGTTGACATTGAATAAACATACTTGACATTGAATAAACGTACTTGACATTGAATAAACATACTTGACATTGAATAAACATACTTGACATTGAATAAACGTACTTGATATTGAATAGACATACAGTACTTGACGTTGAATAAACATACTTGACATTGACATTGAATAAACATACTTGACATTGAATATACTTGACATTGAATACACATACAGTACTTGACATTGAATAAACGTACTTGACATTGACATTGAATAAACATACTTGACATTGACATTGAATAAACATACTTTACATTGAATAAACATACTTGATATTGAAATTGAATAAACATACTTGACATTGATTAAATGCCCTTGACATGGAATAAACACACTTGACATTGAATAAACACACTTGCCATTGAATAAATGTACTTGACATTAAATGTACTTAAATATCTAAAGTAAAAGCATGCATATTGCATGACATTCTTATATTTCAGTGTTTTTGTGCATTGACCTCTAAAGGTTACGTTATACCAGCCACCATGCATTGACCTCTAAAGGTTATGTTATACCAGCCACCATGCATTGACCTCTAAAGGTTATGTTATACCAGCCTCCATGCATTGACCTCTAAAGGTTATGTTATACCAGCCACCATGCATTGACCTCTAAAGGTTATGTTATACCAGCCACCATGCATTGACCTCTAAAGGTTATGTTATACCAGCCACCATGCATTGACCTCTAAAGGTTATGTTATACCAGCCACCATTGCATGCATTGACCTCTAAAGGTAACATTATAACAGTTGGTGGTCCAGCTATGCAGGCTCAGATTATTTTCTGTTTAAAAGTGGCTCTAACTTGAAACAGGGTATCGTAGACGACTTAAAATGTGCCAGAGTGGTTCCACTACACAAAAAAGGAGATAGGACAAACGAGGGAAACTATCGTCCAGTTTCTATTCTCAGCGTCATCTCCAAAGTTCTTGAGAAGATCATATCAAATATCAGATTTTCTTAAACAGACAGATCTCCTTTATCAATTCCAGTCTGGCTTTCGCCCTGGGTATTCTACGGATGCTTGTCTGATTGATCTCACTGACCATATTCGAACCCAGATGGACTGTGGCAAACGAACTGGCATGGTTCTGATTGACCTGCAGAAAGCGTTTGATACTGTTGACCATCAGATCCTGCTTGAGAATCTCAAAGCTTGTGGGATGGACGATGGGTCGGTGAGATGGTTCAGGTCGTACTTGACTGGGAGGACCCAGGTTGTGAACATAAATGGTGTCGCATCTTCATATAATGAAATAACATGTGGGGTGCCGCAAGGCAGCATCCTTGCTCCGTTGCTCTTTTCACTATATGTTAATGACATGGTGTCTGCAGTATCCTGCAGACTCCTACTGTATGCTGATGACTCAGCACTTCTGGTGTCTGGAGACGACACAGCAGAAATTCAAGCCGGTCTCAGTAGGGAGCTGGAAAGCCTTCACAAATGGTTAGTTGACAACAGATTATCGATTCACCTTGGAAAAACTGAGTCAATTCTATTCAGCTCAAAACATAAATTAAAGGAATGCTCCCGACTTGAGATCAGCTGTAATGGCTTCAGTGTCGAGTCTAGAGACTGTGTTAAAAACCTAGGTGCAGACCTCGACCAAACACTCTCAGGGAAAACAATGCCCCTGAAGGGGATAAAAAAAGTTAACACAAGGGTGACATTTTTGCACAGAAAAAAGAGGTTCTTATCACTGGAAACTATGAAATTGCTTGCCAACTGCATGATCCTCAGCCAATAGGATTATGCATGTATGTACTGGTATAGTGGTGCTACAGTGGAAAGTAAACACAGGCTCCCTGTGGAGCAGAAGGTCTTCTTTCTGAAACTGGGACATATGTATAAAATGTTAAATGGATCTGCCCCCAGTTATTTATGCTCTCGCATTGTCCTGCGTGGCCAGGTCCATGGACGACAGTTACGGTCTGGACAGCTCTCAGTTTATGAGCCTAGAAAGGGTTCCTATTCACAGAATGGCTTTCTGTCTACAGCCTGCCGGCTGTGGAACTCTCTGCCCAGGGCCATCCAAAACGTCCCACTATTGCTGTCTTCAAGAGGGGTGTGAAGCGACATCTGCAACAATAGGTTGCAGAGGGTGCTTGGCCACCACTCTTGAAGAACAGGAACATGACATGCTGTAATGAGGCTCTTTCAGAAAATTGTGTTGTCTATTTTATCTACTTGTTGTATCTATCTTATCTTCTTAACTCTTTCTTTGTGATTTATTGTATTCTTCTTGGGACCATGTTGGAAACAAGTCGACAGACTTTCACATGTTATCCTTGTACCCCTTGTTTTTATACTTTTGTATAAATTGTATGTACTAAATAAAAATCAAATCAAATCAAATCAAACTTCAAATGTGCATAATTGTCTTGAACCTGTCATACAGTATCTTTTATGCAGAACCTTTTTTTAAAGAGTGACTAGAAACCTCAGGCTTTAGATGAATGTCAAAAGAAGGATATTTTCTAAAAGTACATTTCTGATTCGATTAGCTTGCTTTCTTTTTTTATCTACTTTTTCTCCCCATTTTTCTCCCTTCCCCAATTTCGTATTGTCCAATTCTACCCTATCCTGTCTCGAACGCTGTTGGCCATGCCTCCCACAAGCCGGCTGCAATGTGGACGAAGCCTTGCATCACGTGTCCCCTCCGGTACTCGAGGAAGCAGCCGTCGCATCTTTTCACCTGAACAGCGCAATCTCTCAGCCGCGAGGGTCTGCGTGGGAGGGACACACCGCCCTTGTCGCTTCCTGATTCTACTGCGCAGGCGCACAAACCGACCTGTAGGAGTCGCTGTCCACAACGTCCGATCCCCACCCACCAGCTTCCCACCCCCTAATACTGCCAATTGTATTAGTATGAACAACCAGCCAAGCTGGTAGCAACGCCGAGAGCTGGGCTTGCGATTCGCTTGGTTTCATTATTTATTTATAAGTGTCATTACACCTTTTTGGTGCAGAGCCCATGGACTATACACATGTATACACATGAACATACATTAAATACATATGCACAATATATATGTATACATATAGTATATACACATTACAACCCTTGCTGACAAAACATTCTAAATCATATATACTAATTTAGGAGATAGTCCATACAACTCTAGTAAATATAACTTTATTTGTAAATAATAAGCATTTCTTTATCACTTATTCCATGCTTTCTCTCTATATATATTGAACATCTTCCTGAAACAAACAGTACAACAGTACAAGGTTCTCTAAAATGGAAATGAAGCATCTCAAATTCCTGACCACACTGTGAGTAACATAGCAACAGACTACACAGTGTGTAACATAGCAACATACCACCCTGTTAGTAACAGCAACATACTACACTGTGAGTAACATAGCAACAGACAACACTGTTAGTAACAGCAACAGACTACACTGTGAGTAACATAGCAACAGACTACACTGTGAGTAACATAGCAACAGACTACACTGTGAGTAACATAGTAACAGACTACACTGTGAGTAACATAGCAACAGACTACACTGTGAGTAACATAGCAACAGACTACACTGTGAGTAACATAGCAACAGACTACACTGTGAGTAACATAGCAACAGACTACACTGTGAGTAACATAGCAACAGACTACACTGTGTGTAACATAGCAACAGACTACACTGTGAGTAACATAGCAACAGACAACACTGTGTGTAACATAGCAACAGACAACACTGTTAGTAACATAGCAACAGACTACACTGTGTGTAACATAGCAACAGACTACACTGTGAGTAACATAGCAACAGACTACACTGTGTGTAACATAGCAACAGACTACACTGTGAGTAACATAGCAACAGACTACACTGTGTGTAACATAGCAACAGACTACACTGTGAGTAACATAGCAACAGACTACACTGTGAGTAACATAGCAACAGACTACAATGTGTGTAACATAGCAACAGACAACATTGTGTGTAACATAGCAACAGACTACACTGTTAGTAACATAGCAACAGACTACACTGTGTGTAACATAGCAACAGACTACACTGTGAGTAACATAGCAACAGACTGTACTACATTGTGTAACATAGCAACAGCCTACACTGTGTAACATAGCAATAGACAACACTGTGTAATATAGCAACAGACAACACTGTGAGTAACATAGCAACAGACAACACTGTGAGTAACATAGCAACAGACTACACTGTGTGTAACATAGCAACAGACAACACTGTGAGTAACATAGCAACAGACTACACTGTGTGTAACATAGCAACAGACTACACTGTGAGTAACATAGCAACAGACAACACTGTGTGTAACATAGCAACAGACTACACTGTGAGTAACATAGCAACAGACAACACTGTTAGTAACATAGCAACAGACAACACTGTGAGTAACATAGCAACAGACTACACTGTGTGTAACATAGCAACAGACAACACTGAGTAACATAGCAACAGACTACACTGTGTGTAACATAGCAACAGACTACAATGTGAGTAACATAGCAACAGACAACACTGTGTGTAACATAGCAACAGACTACAATGTGAGTAACATAGCAACAGACAACACTGCTGTCACCCTTCCTCTTCACCCTCTACACCTCAGACTTCTGCCGCAACTCCAGCGGGTGCCACCTGCAGAAGTTCTCAGACGACTCCTCCATCGTAAGCTACATCACCGACGATGATGAGGAGGAGTACAGAGCCCTGGTGGAGAGCTTCGTGGGGTGGAGCGACAGCAACCACCTCCAACTCAACACCAGTAAGACCAAGGAGCTGGTGGTGGACTTCCGGAGGGGCAAGAAGAGGCCCCCCCCGATTCCCATCTCCATCCGAGGGGTGGATGTGGAGATGGTGGACTCATACAAGTTCCTTGGGGTACACCTGAACAATAAACTGGACTGGTCGGACAACACAGAGGCCCTCTACAGGAAGGGACAGAGCAGGCTGTTCTTCCTGAGGAGACTCAGGTCCTTCAATGTGTGCAACAAACTGCTGCAGTCTTTTTACCAGTCTGTTGTGGCCAGCATCCTCTTCTATGCTGTGGCATGCTGGGGAGGCTACATCAACTCAAGGGACACCAACAAGCTCAACAAGCTGGTGAGGAAGGCTAGCTCTGTGGTGGGAGTCGAGCTACCTAGACTTGAGGTGATGGTAGAGAGGGGGATGATAAGGAAGCTGGATGCCATTATGGAGAACCCCTACCACCCCCTCTACGACGAGCTAGTCAAGATGAGAAGCTCGTTCAGCCACAGACTCATCCCCCCCCGACACTCAACTAACCGCCTCGGACAGTCCTTCATACCAGCGGCCATCAGGCTCCACAACAGTGGGCAGCGTCTAGCAGCCTCCAGGCCCCACAACAGGGGGCAGCGACAGCGACTGCTACCAGACATTGACCTGGGACTTATAGGAACCCAAGGGGGACAAAGTAGACTACCCTGGTACTTTGATTAATGTAGACTCAGTAGATAGTAAATTATTATAACACTACCTCTTGCATACTGCACCTCATGTGACACTGTGAATAATGTGAATATTCCTCAGCTAGTCAGATAGTAAATTATATTGACCATATTGATCAATTGTTTACACTGCCTGTGTTGTCTTTTACTACCTGTATACTGTGTTGTTTTACTACCTGTACCCCTCCCCCCCTCCCCCCCATGCTGCTATGATGCCTGAATTTCCCCAAGGGGATCAATAAAGGAATATCTTATCTTATCTTATCTTAACATAGCAACAGACAACACTGTGTGTAACATAGCAACAGACTACACTATTAGTAACATAGCAACAGACAACACTGTGAGTAACATAGCAACAGACTACAATGTGAGTAACATAGCAACAGACTACACTGTGTGTAACATAGCAACAGACTACACTATTAGTAACATAGCAACAGACAACACTGTGTGTAACATAGCAACAGACTACATTGTGAGTAACATAGCAACAGACAACACTGTGTGTAACATAGCAACAGACTACACTATTAGTAACATAGCAACAGACAACACTGTGAGTAACATAGCAACAGACAACACTGTGTGTAACATAGCAACAGACTACACTATTAGTAACATAGCAACAGACAACACTGTGAGTAACATAGCAACAGACAACACTGTGTGTAACATAGCAACAGACAACACTGTGAGTAACATAGCAACAGAGAACACTGTTAGTAACATAGCAACAGACTACACTGTGAGTAACATAGCAACAGACTACACTGTGTGTAACATAGCAACAGACTACACTGTGAGTAACATAGCAACAGACTACACTGTGTGTAACATAGCAACAGACTACACTGTGAGTAACATAGCAACAGACTACACTGTGTGTAACATAGCAACAGACTACACTGTGAGTAACATAGCAACAGACTACACTGTGAGTAACATAGCAACAGACTACACTGTGTGTAACATAGCAACAGACAACACTGTGAGTAACATAGCAACAGACTACAATGTGTGTAACATAGCAACAGACTACACTGTTAGTAACATAGCAACAGACTACACTGTTAGTAACATAGCAACAGACAACACTGTGAGTAACATAGCAACAGAGAACACTGTTAGTAACATAGCAACAGACTACACTGTGTGTAACATAGCAACAGACAACACTGTGAGTAACATAGTAACAGACTACACTGTGAGTAACATAGCAACAGACAACACTGTGAGTAACATAGCAACAGACTACACTGTGAGTAACATAGCAACAGACAACACTGTGAGTAACATAGCAACAGACTACACTGAGTAACATAGCAACAGACTACACTGTGAGTAACATAGCAACAGACTACACTGTGAGTAACATAGCAACAGACTACACTGAGTAACATAGCAACAGACAACACTGTGAGTAACATAGCAACAGACTACACTGTGAGTAACATAGCAACAGACAACACTGTGAGTAACATAGCAACAGACTACACTGAGTAACATAGCAACAGACTACACTGTGAGTAACATAGCAACAGACTACACTGTGAGTAACATAGCAACAGACTACACTGTGAGTAACATAGCAACAGACTACACTGTGTGTAACATAGCAACAGACTACACTGTGAGTAACATAGCAACAGACAACACTGTGTGTAACATAGCAACAGACAACACTGTTAGTAACATAGCAACAGACTACACTGTGTGTAACATAGCAACAGACTACACTGTGAGTAACATAGCAACAGACTACACTGTGTGTAACATAGCAACAGACTACACTGTGAGTAACATAGCAACAGACTACACTGTGTGTAACATAGCAACAGACTACACTGTGAGTAACATAGCAACAGACTACACTGTGTGTAACATAGCAACAGACAACACTGTGAGTAACATAGCAACAGACTACAATGTGTGTAACATAGCAACAGACAACATTGTGTGTAACATAGCAACAGACTACACTGTTAGTAACATAGCAACAGACTACACTGTGTGTAACATAGCAACAGACTACACTGTGAGTAACATAGCAACAGACTACACTGTGAGTAACATAGCAACAGACTGTACTGTGTAACATAGCAATAGACAACACTGTGTAATATAGCAACAGACAACACTGTGAGTAACATAGCAACAGACAACACTGTGAGTAACATAGCAACAGACTACACTGTGTGTAACATAGCAACAGACAACACTGTGAGTAACATAGCAACAGACTACACTGTGTGTAACATAGCAACAGACTACACTGTGAGTAACATAGCAACAGACAACACTGTGTGTAACATAGCAACAGACTACACTATTAGTAACATAGCAACAGACAACACTGTGAGTAACATAGCAACAGACAACACTGTGTGTAACATAGCAACAGACAACACTGTGAGTAACATAGCAACAGACTACACTGTGTGTAACATAGCAACAGACTACAATGTGAGTAACATAGCAACAGACAACACTGTGTGTAACATAGCAACAGACTACAATGTGAGTAACATAGCAACAGACAACACTGTGTGTAACATAGCAACAGACTACAATGTGAGTAACATAGCAACAGACAACACTGTGTGTAACATAGCAACAGACTACACTATTAGTAACATAGCAACAGACAACACTGTGAGTAACATAGCAACAGACTACAATGTGAGTAACATAGCAACAGACAACACTGTGTGTAACATAGCAACAGACTACACTATTAGTAACATAGCAACAGACAACACTGTGTGTAACATAGCAACAGACTACACTGTGTGTAACATAGCAACAGACTACACTGTGAGTAACATAGCAACAGACTACACTGAGTAACATAGCAACAGACAACACCGTGAGTAACATAGCAACAGACAACACTGAGTAACATAGCAACAGACTACACTGTGAGTAACATAGCAACAGACAACACTGAGTAACATAGCAACAGACAACACTGAGTAACATAGCAACAGACTACACTGTTAGTAACATAGCAACAGACTACACTGTGAGTAACATAGCAACAGACTACACTGTTAGTAACATAGCAACAGACTACACTGTGAGTAACATAGCAACAGACTACACTGTGAGTAACATAGCAACAGACTACACTGTTAGTAACATAGCAACAGACTACACTGTGAGTAACATAGCAACAGACTACACTGTTAGTAACATAGCAACAGACTACACTGTGAGTAACATAGCAACAGACTACACTGTGAGTAACATAGCAACAGACTACACTGTTAGTAACATAGCAACAGACTGTACTACATTGTGTAACATAGCAACAGCCTACACTGTGTAACATAGCAACATACTACTGTGTAACATAGCAACAGACAACACTGTGTAACATAGCAACAGACTACACTGTGTAATATAGCAACAGACTACACTGTGTGTAATATAACAACATACTATACTACATTGTGTAACATAGCAACTGGAGTGTTCTAAATTGAAAAATCAAAACTACATGATAGTAAGTATTATTGTGATGATGATAGTAACTATAGATGTGATTATAGTAACTATAGATGTGATTATAGTAACTATTGGTGTGATTATAGTAACTATTGGTGTGATTATAGTAACTATAGATGTGATTATAGTAACTATTGATGTGATTATAGTAACTATAGATGTGATGATAGTAACTATTGATGTGATTATAGTAACTATAGATGTGATGATAGTAACTATTCAAATAGCAAATTATTTAAATTTGAATTAACTGTTTGATTAAAGGTACAATCTGTATTCCAATTTGAATGGGTTGTCACACCATTGAAAGGATTGGAGAGATGTCTTCTCAGATGAATGGCGTAAGCACCTGGTACAAGGACAGACTGCTTGTGCCCAGTTTGTAATGCATTGTGTTGCTTTATGGGTTGTGAAAGTAAAAAAAACATATATATATATATTGTGTAAGTTAAACTGGCGGCAAAGTATCCCAACAGTAACTAATAGTAATAGGGTTACATGACTGAATATTATTCCTCTGGATTATATTTACATTTTTCATGTCAAACCGTTATTTAAACTCGTAAGTCAACTGAGATTTCCCTCATTTACAGTCACGTCGAGTGTACATACAGAAATAAGCGAAGCAAAAAGGCATATAAAATCACACGGCATATAAAATCACAACAATAAGACAACAACTCTGCAACAGAGGGGAGAATCTCAAGCTTTAATATCACTGACTCTCATTTCAAGATACCATTTCAAGATAGTAATCTGTAACCTGTAACGGATTATATTTTGAACGTAACTTCCCCAACCCCTGATACCGATGGCCAACTGTTAGCCCCCCCCACCCCTGCCCCCCACACACACACCCTCCAAACCCCCCCCACACACACACCCTCCACCACCCAACCCCCCCCCCCCACACACACACACGCCCTCCAAACCCCCCACACACACACGCACCCTCCACCCCCCCCCCCCCCCCCCCCCCACACACCCCCTCCACCCCCACCTGCCCTTCCTCTCCCGCAGGCCCAGACGAGCCCTTCAGCGCTGGCTATTTCTGACCGGGAGGGGGACATACATACCATGGATGGGGTAGTAACTAGGGGTGCAACTGGGTGGTATATTTAGCCTGTTCTATTCCTGCCCCCCCCCCCATTGCTCCTGTAGCTGCCACGACACACACACACACACACACACACACACACACACACACACACACACATGCACACACACACACACATACACATGCACACACACAGCCCCTCCCATCTGCCCTAATACACTGTCTGTACAGGTCTGTAGAAACTGGAAGAAAGGTCAGTGGTCAGCGGAGACACAGGGGACCACACACACTGTGCCCCCCCCCCACACACACACTGCCCCCCCCCACACACACACACACTGTGCCCCCCCACATACACACTGTCCCCCCCCCACACACACACACACTGTCCCCCCCACACACACTGCCCCCCCCCCCCTCCCTCCCCACACACACACACACACACACACACACACACACACACACACACACACACACACACACACACACACACACACACACACACACACACACACACACACACACACACACACACACACACACACACACGACACTGTCCCCACCCACACACACTGCCCCCCCCACACACACACAGACACTGCCCCCCCCACACTGTCCCCCCCCCACACACACTGCCCCCCCCACACACACACTGTCCCCCCCGACACACACACACTGCCCCCCCCACACACGCACTGTCCCCCCCACACACGCACTGTCCCCCCCACACACACACACTGTCCCCCCCACACACACACACATGCACTGCCCCCCCCCCACACACACTGTCCCCCTCCACACACACACACACACACACACCCACACACACACACACACACACACACACACAGACAGACACTGCCCCCCCCCCCCCCCCCCACACACACAAACACACTGTCCTGCTCCATGTCCCCTTGGACCAATAATAACTTAAAGGCCCAATCTGTAATCCAAACAGACAACTGGGTAGGCCCCCATCAGCCATACAAATGAAGAAATAAAAGGAAATAGAATAGAATAGGAATGGAGACGTGTTTCTATTCTCTGAGCGCTGACACAGACTACAATGAGACTTGATTTGATTTGATTTGATTTTATTGATGGATTAAAAACACACAACAAGGATCCAAAGGATAACATGAGAAAGAGTAAAACCCTTATTTCCGTCATGGTCCCAGGGCTGTTAGGCCACAACAAAAAAACACGTCAATAACACAACACTCATACATTTAAAACATTATAAGACTAACCTAACGCTAAAATTGTATACCCCACAATAACTAAAAACTGACAATAACACAAAACTCATACATTTAAAACATTAAAAGACTAACCTATTGCTAAAATTGTATACCCCACAATAACTAAAAACTGATTGGAAGCCCATTCAAACTATAGGGGGCTATTCTTCTATTCTGTCCATGAGCCACTTCCTGACGCTTCTCTTGAAGCTGTGGAGGCTCAAGCTCTGCTTGATGGGGAGAGGCAGCTTGTTCCAATCCTGGGCTCCAGAGAAAGTAAGGGAGCATTGGCCCAGTTTCGATCGGAAAGAAGCAGGCTTCAGGTTTGCTATGCTTGCTCTAGTTCTGTGGTTGTGGGATTCGTTGACCGGGGTGAAGTAGTTTTGGAGGTATCTAGGGGACCTTTGGTTTATAATATTGTGCACTATGTTCAGTCTGAGCTGGGTAACTCTGGCCTCTATAGGAAGCCAGTTTAGCTCCTGGAAGTGACTCCTCCCTATGTGGGTGCGAGGGCCAAGACCCATTACCACCCTTACCAGCTTATTTTGGGAAACCTGAAGCTTCTTTTTTATGTTCACTGACAGGCCCTCGAACCACGATACGCTACCATAGTCAAAGTGGCAGAGTACTAGGCTATTTGCTAATAGCCTGAGGCTATCTCTGCCAAGGAGGTTGGCTTTCCTAGCTAGGTACCTGGTGCGGGCGTTGACTTTGCCCAGTACTTGGGAGGCCATAGCCTCCCCATCTAGGCTCCCGTCTATCATACAGCCTAGATACTTCGCTTTTTTTTGCTGTTTTAGGGTTACAGCTCCTAGCTGGATATTAAACTCCCGTGCTTTCCTGAGCTTGGGCTTGGAGGCTAATAGTACTGCCTCTGTTTTACCTAGGTGAAGAGAAAGCCTGTTGTCCGAAAGCCACCTGCTGACCCCTGCAAGTTCTTCACCTAGCATCTGTTCTAGTGTGTTCTGATCCTTGTGTGAGACTAGCAGGGCTGAGTCGTCTGCAAATAAAAACAAGTTACATGAGCATGCTGCTGACATGTCATTTATGTACAGTAAAAAAAGGAGAGGTCCTAGCACGCTTCCTTGTGGGACCCCACATACAATGGGCTTGGCCTCTGACATAGTGCCACTGACCTCGACCCGCTGCACCCTATCAGCAAGGTAGGAAGAGAACCATCTGACCACTGTCTCAGACATACCCAAGGCCTTAAGCTTGGAGAGCAGTATGTCATGGTTCACTGTGTCGAAAGCCTTCTGTAGGTCTAGAAGAACTAGCCCACACAGCTTACCTGAATCTATCTCCCTCCTGATACTGTCTGTAAGATAAAGAAGACATGTTTCAGTAGAGTAAGACTTCCTAAAGCCGGATTGGAGGTCGTACAGGAGGTCATGGCTGCTTGCATATTCCTGGACTTGTTCATGGACTATCTTCTCTAGGACTTTAAGGACTTCTCTAGGACTCTAAGACGTGTTTCTATTCTCTGAGCGCTGACACAGAGTACAATGAGACGTGTTTCTATTCTCCGAGCGCTGACACAGACTACAATGAGACGTGTTTCTATTCTCTGAGCGCTGACACAGACTACAATGAGACGTGTTTCTATTCTCTGAGCGCTGACACAGACTACAATGAGACGTGTTTCTATTCTCTGAGCGCTGACACAGACTACAATGAGACGTGTTTCTATTCTCTGAGCGCTGACACAGACTACAATGAGACGTGTTTCTATTCTCTGAGCGCTGACACAGACTACAATGAGACGTGTTTCTATTCTCTGAGCGCTGACACAGACTACAATGAGACGTGTTTCTATTCTCTGAGCGCTGACACAGACTACAATGAGACGTGTTTCTATTCTCTGAGCGCTGACACAGACTACAATGAGACGTGTTTCTATTCTCTGAGCGCTGACACAGACTACAATGAGACGTGTTTCTATTCTCTGAGCGCTGACACAGACTACAATGAGACGTGTTTCTATTCCCTATAGATATCCAGGTTTATAGATAATAATAATAATAATAATAATAATAATAATAATAATAAGTATATGTATATGTATATATATTATACATATACATATACATATACATATTATTATTATTATTATTATTAAAAAGATTAATATATATATATTATACATATACACATATTGTACATATTATTTATTTATTTATTTATTTATTTAAGAGGATTGCCTTTAGACTGGTATGTAATAGGGTAAACACAGGTTTAATTAATGACATCCCGTTCCCACATTTAGATCTCACTGGGATGTCTGTGGCACACCCACGTCACGCCTAGGGCCTATTGCCCCACTAGAGGTTGAAGGGGGTACTGTAGCTTGATATCTTTAAGATTGTAACCCTTTCACTACCGCACTACCAAACGGTTAACCCTTTCACTGCGACAATACACAGAAGGTTAACCCTTTCACTGCCACACAACAGCCGGTTTCACCCTTTCACTAACCGGTCGGTAGTGTGATAGTAAAGGGTTAACCTTCTGTAGTGTGGCAGTGAAAGGGTTAAAGCACACGTGGCTGTCAAGACGTATACCTGAAGAGCCCGGTCTCTCCTCACAACGGCCCCTGGGGGGCCTCTAGCCTCTGTCTCATTCTGCAGGTGTGCCATGGAGCTTTGGAAGTCCTCTGGTTCTACCGTGGCCCTCCCTGTAGCAGCAGCCCCAGGCAGCGATGAGGTTGTAGAGGACTCGTCTCGTTGTCTGTACCGCGTCGTCGTCGTGTACCTCCGCCCTCTCTGTCATGTGTTTCGCCCCGACGTTCCGCCGATCCTACATCTTTTCATTCACAGGCTCTACGGGACACGTGAGCGGGCGTCGTCAAGGTGACACCGGCGTAGCGGCGAGGATGGATGGGTTCCGAGGGTGAGGGCGGGGTCACTCTGCTGCGCCCTACAGCCTCGCTTTAGGATCACAGGAGGTGAGGGGGCGAGTGGACCAGCTGTGAAGGCATTGCTCATTGTCTGACTTCAATTTCAATCTCAATGTGTTTATTTAAAAATAGGGACAATGCACATTACTGAACATTTATATGTAAACATGCCAGATTGTAGCTATAAGCTCATTTCCACCTGTAGTCCCTTTGCAAAACATGCAAAGAACATGCAATACAAAGACAATGAACAATAAACAATGTACACAATCATGCAGTACAAAGACCACATGCTGGACAAAATAAACAACAAAAACATAAACAAATGTACATAACCTTATATATATATTTTTTTGTATCTACTTTTTCTCCCCATTTTTCAATTTTTCTCCAGTCCCCAATTTCACATTGTCCAATTCTACCCTCCCCTGTCTCGAGCGCTGTTAGGCCATGCCTCCCACTGGTCGGCTGCAATGTGGACGAAGCCTTGCATCACGTGTCCCCTCCGGTACTCGAGGAGGCAGCTATCGCATCTTTTCACCTGCACAGCGTGATCTCTCAGCGCCGGGGGTCTGCGTGGGAGGGACACACCGCCCTCGTCGCTTCCTGATTCTACTGCGCAGGCGCACCAACCGACCTGTAGGAGTCGCTGTCCACCACGTCCGATCCCCACCCACCAGCTTCCCACCCCCTAATACTGCCAATTGTGTTAGTATGAACGACCAGCCAAGCTGGTAGCAACGCCGAGAGCTGGGCTCGAACCCAGCATATCCTGCGTTGGTGGCGAGCGCCTTGCCCACTGCGCCACCTAGCCGCTTGTACATAACCTTATTACAACAAAACTCTGACATGACAATACACAGGACGAATTGACACACAAACAATTAACACTGTATGGTGACTGCTCTTAACATGTGTATGTTATGTACAGTAGGGAATATTGCGTGTATGTATGTATGTATTAGGGATGAGTTAGAATTTTCTAATTTTCTAATAGTCGTGCCAGTCTCCACATTCGATTTTCATGTCAGAGTCGAAAAATATATATATAATATATATTTTTAAGTGAAGCAAACCATTTAATAAATGTTTATATTTAGAGGCAGCCTCATTTTCATAGCCTAATTGATCTAAAAGATTCACATGCTACTGTTTCTGTTTGTTTATTAAAACCGGTTGATAGGCCAATGCAATGCTGTTATTATAGGCTACGATGGTGAATGTTGTCATTCTGATTTATTGTCGGTCAGTTGAGCCGATCAATGTTCTGAAGGATTATCTGACGTGCCTATTTATGTGCAATACCCTTTGATTTTAATGATCCATTCTATTAAAAAGAACTGAATTGAACTGAACATTTTAACTGTTCTTAAGAACAGTAGACTATTCGAAAATGATTTTGGTCAGTCATGCACATCCCTGGTGTGTGTGTGTGTGTGTGTGTGTGTGTGTGTGTGTGTGTGTGTGTGTGTGTGTGTGTGTGTGTGTGTGTGTGTGTGTGTGTGTGTGTGCTCATAAATCAAAGTTCTAAACCAGTGCTTCTCAAACAGAGGGACGCCTGCGAGCCCCAACATTATGGCCATCTTCTCCAGAGTCAACCAGCTTGCCCAGCTGTTGGGCCAAAAACACTTCTCCCGGAGTTTTAAGCTAGGCTAGTGGTCCGTATCCTCTTCCATCATTTGTGCTAAGCTAGGCTAGCTTGCAGCCGGATATCTTTCTACTGAACACACAGAGAGGACATTGGTATCTATCTTCTTGTCTGACTCTGGAGAAGACGGTGAGCGCATCTCCCACAATGTCGGCGCGTTCCTTTAACTCATTATGCGAGAAAAGTCAGGTTAACTCGCCAACCGTTCAGCGCCAATCACAAGAAAACTCGGATTTTAATTAGCTCTTATTAGCTATATCCATTCATTTTTCATCCATCCAGCCTGATGTTATCATTGGGAATGGGTCTGAGCTCGCAAAAGGGCAAATACCGCCACCTACGCCTTCCAGCCGGTATTACACTCCATTAGAAATTATGTAGTTTCTTTTCTGGGCCGATCTGAGATATATGCACAAGGAGACATAATAATGATAATCTAGCGTTGATTTCAGGAAGATTCGATAATCAGACGAAAAATGACAACGTGATAACTGGATTCCACTAAAACGCTATTATCACGTCTTTTCCTGGGATTACTAAGGCAGCGGTTACACCTTTCGTATCATCTTCGTATTGTTTTCATATGCGTATCGCCGCGACGTCGTGCGCCTCGAGTCACACTTTCGTTTTTTTTTCGTTTTGTCACCCGAGCACACTGATGTAGTACACTGCCAAAGCAGTAGGTGGCAGTAGGTGGCAAACATGAAGGCAATTTCAACCAATCAGAACGAATGTGCCAATACACTTCCTGGAAGCTCCAGCAAAGAAAATGTCAATAAGGCAGGCGCCTATGCCGCGCCACCATCTTGCCTATTTACTCAATGCAGCAATTCTTTTTCAGCAAAGCCTAATAAAAGTGCAATAAACAAAACGGATACATTCACTGTGTGTTCTGCCTGTCATTTGTTGATGAAACAAAACTAACATCAACACAAGTGACCACCAAGAGCGGATAGTTTAGTCTAAAAAACGATCGGTAGCATTGTTAGCTGCATGCTAACGTCAATGGAGTATGCCATTATAACAATATAGCATTGTGGCTAGAAGCTAACGTTAGCTCATGCTACTTAGCCAGCACCAAAACTGATGATATCGCGAGCTATCAGTAGTTAGATAACATTAGAGACAACGCTGTGTGTATTAAACAAAGGTGAATAGATGACTGGGCCATTTTGTTTAATGTTTGTTAAGTTGAAAGAGGAGCTCTGAGCTAACAGGGTCTGAATCCTGATAGCTCACGTTAGCCAGCTGCTCATGCAATCGGTAATGCTAGCAGAATGAATGGATGTAAACTTTATTTAACATATTGCATATGGGTACAATACAATACGGCTCAATACAAACAATTGTTAAGGGAATGCAGACTGTTGTAGCTTGGACTGGGGTCCTTATAACAATAACTTGACAACACATGGTAGCTGAAGCTATTTGGGACACGGAGCAGCTATGTCCCAAACACACACACTGTTGTCACCGGAAGGGCACGCGATGGTATCTACTGCGCATGGGCGTTTTCGCAACAACGGCTAGCGTGCTGACTACACGCTGTTGTCGATTCGTTTTTTTTGCGTATCTCCAAACGCAAACACAATTTTGCGTTTCAGCCGTATCCACAAAAAAACGCCAAAAAACGCATTTCTGTGTAATAGGGACATCAAACGTCGTCAAAAACGTATAAAAAAACGCCAGGAATACACTAGTCTAACCATGGCCTAAGAATCACCAAAACTATACTCATATTCAAAACGGTATAAAACGGAAATCTACGGATGAAAAAACAATCAGTTTTTTGCATGTTGACCAGAAGCAACTCACTGACAATCGACGGTGTTATTAGACCCATAGCTATAATATAAGATATATTTTAAGCACTCGCAAATTTCGCAGTCTCCCCATTGATTAAAGCCCTGGCGTTCTAGCCAGAAGGTAGACAGCGACCCCTGGTGCTGGATGAGTTAAGAGTTCCCAAAGACTCTGATGAAGTCGAAAAAAACATCTAAACATAATCAGAATATAAATCGAATATCGATGTTCTTCATGATAATTCTCACGGTGCTTATGATTGTATGACCAATCAAGAGTTTTTCCATTTTCACCTTATTAATAGATCCACCATGCGTTGCCTTGCAGAGCCGCAGGGGTTCTAGGCCGAGCGAGAGCGCCCCGGGTGCAGCCGCCGGTGGCTGGGAGGGGATGGGTGCCCTGGTCCCCAGTGCATGGAGACACAGCGTGGGAGTGGCTCTGCTGCTGGTCCACCTCTGCT
This sequence comes from Notolepis coatsorum, assembly GCF_963971535.1. NCBI lineage: Eukaryota > Metazoa > Chordata > Actinopteri > Aulopiformes > Paralepididae > Notolepis > Notolepis coatsorum. The sequence goes on along the minus strand of NC_140183.1, from coordinate 17,854,598 downwards.
CCCCTGAGGGTACAGTATACTATACAGTCAGGGGTGTAAAGTACTTGAGTAGTCAAGTCAAGAGTTTTATTTGTCACGGCATACAAGCATACAGTGAAATGCGGGGGGTCATACTTCATTACAATACTTAAGTACTGTTTTGGGGGATTTGTACTTGTACTACTCGAGTATTATTAGGTTTGTATACTTGTACTTTTACTCAATTAAAGCTAACGTTAGCAACATTACGCAATGTTAGCAAGCTAATTCTATAATCTCTCTCTCTTTAGTCTGGGCCTCCTGTCGTATCCTGAGGTGCAACTCTGATTTTGTGGCCGCAACCCTTGACCTGGGCAGCAGCAGCAGCAACAGTGAGGGTGGAGGAGGAGGAGGGCTGAACAGTGAGGGCGAAGGAGGAGGAGGGCGGGGCAGAGAGGCGCTCAACGCCGGCTACTGCGGCGCCCTCCGCTCCTTCGCCACGTGCACCAGACGCACTGCCCGCGCCTGCCGCGGCAACCTGGCCTACCACTCCGCCGTCCAGGGCATAGAGGACCTCCTCGTCCAACACGACTGTCCCAAGGCGGGCCCCACCGCCCAGCCACGCACCCCGCCCCAGGCGCCCATCTCCGGGGACGCCTGCCTCTACGAGAAGGGCTTCTTCCTGCGCGAGGGGCGGATCCCGGAGTACCTGCACTGCGGGGTGTTCGGGGACCCGCACGTGCGAACCTTTAACAACGAGTTTCAGACCTGTGCCGTGCAAGGTGCCTGGCCGCTTATAGACAATGAGTACCTGTACATTCAGGCCACAAGCACGCCTATGAGGGGAGGGGCTTATGCCACAGCTCTGACAAAGGTGAGGGACGTGATATTTATTTATTTACCATTCATTTATTCATTTTATTTGTTTAAAGGGGACCTATTTTAGTCCTGTTCAACAAATTAATACAGGTCTTTGAGGTCCCCTAAACATGACTGACGTTTTTTGCTGAAAAAGAAAACACCTGTACAGGTTTCAGTCCTGTTCTCATTCTAGCAGCCTCTATACCTCTCTGTTTCAGCCCTGTTCTCATTCTAGCAGCCTCTATACCTCTCTGTTTCAGTCCTGTTCTCATTCTAGCACCCTCTATACCTCTCTGTTTCAGTCCTGTTCTCATTCTAGCAGCCTCTTATACTGTACCTCTCTGTTTCAGTCCTGTTCTCATTCTAGCAGCCTCTATACCTCTGTTTCAGTCCTGTTCTCATTCTAGCAGCCTCTTATACTGTACCTCTCTGTTTCAGTCCTGTTCTCATTCTAGCAGCCTCTATACCTCTCTGTTTCAGTCCTGTTCTCATTCTAGCACCCTCTATACCTCTGTTTCAGTCCTGTTCTCATTCTAGCAGCCTCTATACCTCTGTTTCAGTCCTGTTCTCATTCTAGCAGCCTCTTATACTGTACCTCTCTGTTTCAGTCCTGTTCTCATTCTAGCAGCCTCTATACCTCTCTGTTTCAGTCCTGTTCTCATTCTAGCAGCCTCTATACCTCTGGTTCAGTCCTGTTCTCATTCTAGCAGCCTCTATACCTCTGTTTCAGTCCTGTTCTCATTCTAGCAGCCTCTATACCTCTGTTTCAGTCCTGTTCTCATTCTAGCAGCCTCTATACCTCTGTTTCAGTCCTGTTCTCATTCTAGCAGCCTCTATACCTCTCTGTTTCAGTCCTGTTCTCATTCTAGCAGCCTCTATACCTCTGTTTCAGTCCTGTTCTCATTCTAGCAGCCTCTATACCTCTGTTTCAGTCCTGTTCTCATTCTAGCAGCCTCTATACCTCTCTGTTTCAGTCCTGTTCTCATTCTAGCAGCCTCTATACCTCTCTGTTTCAGTCCTGTTCTCATTCTAGCAGCCTCTATACCTCTCTGTTTCAGTCCTGTTCTCATTCTAGCAGCCTCTATACCTCTCTGTTTCAGTCCTGTTCTCATTCTAGCAGCCTCTATACCTCTCTGTTTCAGTCCTGTTCTCATTCTAGCAGCCTCTATACCTCTCTGTTTCAGTCCTGTTCTCATTCTAGCAGCCTCTATACCTCTCTGTTTCAGTCCTGTTCTCATTCTAGCAGCCTCTATACCCCTCTGTTTCAGTCCTGTTCTCATTCTAGCAGCCTCTATACCTCTCTGTTTCAGTCCTGTTCTCATTCTAGCAGCCTCTATACCTCTCTGTTTCAGTCCTGTTCTCATTCTAGCAGCCTCTATACCTCTGTTTCAGTCCTGTTCTCATTCTAGCAGCCTCTATACCTCTCTGTTTCAGTCCTGTTCTCATTCTAGCACCCTCTATACCTCTGTTTCAGTCCTGTTCTCATTCTAGCAGCCTCTATACCTCTCTGTTTCAGTCCTGTTCTCATTCTAGCAGCCTCTATACCTCTCTGTTTCAGTCCTGTTCTCATTCTAGCAGCCTCTATACCTCTCTGTTTCAGTCCTGTTCTCATTCTAGCAGCCTCTATACCTCTCTGTTTCAGTCCTGTTCTCATTCTAGCAGCCTCTATACCTCTCTGTTTCAGTCCTGTTCTCATTCTAGCAGCCTCTATACCTCTCTGTTTCAGTCCTGTTCTCATTCTAGCAGCCTCTATACCTCTCTGTTTCAGTCCTGTTCTCATTCTAGCAGCCTCTATACCTCTCTGTTTCAGTCCTGTTCTCATTCTAGCAGCCTCTATACCTCTCTGTTTCAGTCCTGTTCTCATTCTAGCAGCCTCTATACCCCTCTGTTTCAGTCCTGTTCTCATTCTAGCAGCCTCTATACCTCTCTGTTTCAGTCCTGTTCTCATTCTAGCAGCCTCTATACCTCTGTTTCAGTCCTGTTCTCATTCTAGCAGCCTCTATACCTCTCTGTTTCAGTCCTGTTCTCATTCTAGCACCCTCTATACCTCTGTTTCAGTCCTGTTCTCATTCTAGCAGCCTCTATACCTCTCTGTTTCAGTCCTGTTCTCATTCTAGCAGCCTCTATACCTCTCTGTTTCAGTCCTGTTCTCATTCTAGCAGCCTCTATACCTCTCTGTTTCAGTCCTGTTCTCATTCTAGCAGCCTCTATACCTCTCTGTTTCAGTCCTGTTCTCATTCTAGCAGCCTATATACCTCTCTGTTTCAGTCCTGTTCTCATTCTAGCAGCCTCTGTACCTCTCTGTTTCAGTCCTGTTCTCATTCTAGCAGCCTCTATACCTCTCTGTTTCAGTCCTGTTCTCATTCTAGCAGCCTCTATACCTCTCTGTTTCAGTCCTGTTCTCATTCTAGCAGCCTCTATACCTCTGTTTCAGTCCTGTTCTCATTCTAGCAGCCTCTATACCTCTCTGTTTCAGTCCTGTTCTCATTCTAGCAGCCTCTATACCTCTGTTTCAGTCCTGTTCTCATTCTAGCAGCCTCTATACCTCTGTTTCAGTCCTGTTCTCATTCTAGCAGCCTCTAAACCTCTCTGTTTCAGTCCTGTTCTCATTCTAGCAGCCTCTATACCTCTCTGTTTCAGTCCTGTTCTCATTCTAGCAGCCTCTATACCTCTCTGTTTCAGTCCTGTTCTCATTCTAGCAGCCTCTATACCTCTCTGTTTCAGTCCTGTTCTCATTCTAGCAGCCTCTATACCTCTCTGTTTCAGTCCTGTTCTCATTCTAGCAGCCTCTATACCTCTCTGTTTCAGTCCTGTTCTCATTCTAGCACCCTCTATACCTCTGTTTCAGTCCTGTTCTCATTCTAGCAGCCTCTATACCTCTGTTTCAGTCCTGTTCTCATTCTAGCAGCCTATATACCTCTGTTTCAGTCCTGTTCTCATTCTAGCAGCCTCTATACCTCTCTGTTTCAGTCCTGTTCTCATTCTAGCAGCCTCTAAACCTCTCTGTTTCAGTCCTGTTCTCATTCTAGCAGCCTCTAAACCTCTCTGTTTCAGTCCTGTTCTCATTCTAGCAGCCTCTATACCTCTCTGTTTCAGTCCTGTTCTCATTCTAGCAGCCTCTATACCTCTCTGTTTCAGTCCTGTTCTCATTCTAGCAGCCTCTATACCTCTCTGTTTCAGTCCTGTTCTCATTCTAGCAGCCTCTATACCTCTCTGTTTCAGTCCTGTTCTCATTCTAGCAGCCTCTATACCTCTCTGTTTCAGTCCTGTTCTCATTCTAGCAGCCTCTATACCTCTGTTTCAGTCCTGTTCTCATTCTAGCAGCCTCTATACCTCTGTTTCAGTCCTGTTCTCATTCTAGCAGCCTCTATACCTCTCTGTTTCAGTCCTGTTCTCATTCTAGCAGCCTCTATACCTCTCTGTTTCAGTCCTGTTCTCATTCTAGCAGCCTCTATACCTCTCTGTTTCAGTCCTGTTCTCAATTTCCAGTAGAAAGCGATCCAGATGCAAGCTAGCCTAGCTTAGAACAAATTGATTGAAGTGGATACGGACCAGCCCAGCTGTTGGCCAAAAAACATCTCCCCCGGAGTTTCAAGCTAGGCTAGTGGTCCGTATCCGCTCCCGTTCATTTGTCTTCATCGGTCTCCTTCTTCTCCACCAGATCACCATCATCTTCAAGAGCTGGCGCCAGTGTGTCGAGCAGCAGATCTACCAGGCGGAGCTCGACAACGTCCCCGCCGCCTTCGCGGACGGCTCGGTGTCCAGTGGCGAGCGGCGCGGCCACCACAGCCTGACCGTGCGTGCGCCGCCGGGCAGCCCCGGGGGGCGCCACGCCGAGATCCGCGCCGCTCACATCGGCACCGTGCTGGTGGTGCGGCAGAGCGGGCGCTCCCTGGGCCTGTCCGTGCGCTCGCCCCGCGCCGTCGTGGAGGCCTTCGCCCCCGAGCAGGACCTGCAGCTGTGCGTCTGGGGCTGCCCGGCGTCACAGCGGCTCGAGGTGCTCCCCCCGCCCCGCTCCTCCTCCTCCTCCTCCTCCTCCACCTTCTCCAGCTCCCGTCCGTCCGCGAGCGCTCAGGCCCACTGCGCCGCCCTCCTGCCCACCAGGGATGTCTACTATCAGGCGTGTGTGTTCGACCTGCTGGCTACGGGGGACCTCAACTCCAGCATGGCCGCCGTGGCTGCTCTGGAGGACGCCCGCGAGATGATCACTGACTCTGGAGAGGTGCACCTGCTCCTGGTGGCCGCAGCGCATCGGCCCGCCCCCCGTCTGCCTTCCATGCTGCTGGTGGCCCTACTTGTCGCTCGGTGGAGGGCGTGAACCGGCACATGGGCCCGCCCCCCGTCTGTCTGCTGGTGGCCCCTCGTGTCGCTCGGTGGAGGGAGTGAACCGGCACATGGGCCCGCCCCCCCGTCTGTCTGCTGGTGGCCCCTCGTGTCGCTCGGTGGAGGACGTGAACCGGCACATGGGCCCGCCCCCCGTCTTTCTGCTGGTGGCCCCTCGTGTCGCTCGGTGGAGGGAGTGAACCGGCACATGGGCCCGCCCCCCCGTCTGTCTGCTGGTGGCCCTACTTGTCGCTCGGTGGAGGGAGTGAACCGGCACATGGGCCCGCCCCCCCGTCTGTCTGCTGGTGGCCCCTCGTGACGCTCGGTGGAGGACATGAACTGCGCAGGGAGAGTTGACTGGACCCACCCTGCTGTTGTGCCAGCGAACAGCTCTCCTGGAGCAGTTGAGGGTTCGGTGTCTTGCTCAAGGGCAGCTCAAAGGCAGCTGGTTGGGGACAGTGTTTCTTCTATTCTCTTCCCTACAACCATATTTTTATTTAATAGGATGAACATTGAGATGTACCGTCTAATTTTCCCAGCCAAAGGCGGGGACTCGACCCCCTGCCAGATCGGCCAATCAGCTTTCTGATCTGACAATGCAGGAGAATTCTGAGAAGCAAGACACAGACATTTTAGGGGCCCAAGCAAATAAAAGAAAATCCCTCATTAAAGAATTATTATTTATATTTTCGAGAAGGCTTTTTTTCTTCTTCTTTTGTCGTGGATATTCCACCCTGGCTATTAGGCTTGATTTACACCAAAACTACCAACAGAGGCAAAGCGGTGAGATCAGATTATTTATTGCCTACTATTGATGGTAGATTACAATCGGCATCATGGTTTAAATTGGATTATATCATGGTATTATTGGAGTGGACAAAAGTGGTGATACATAACTTAACATTTTTATAAAAAGCATTACTTTTAAATGATTCATACAATGGCTGGTACCATGGTAACACTGAAACCACCGTCACCATAGAAACACTGAAACCACTTCTTTGTGAAGGTATCGAGGGGGAATGTTATTCAATCATGTCCACTTGTAGATTTGTCCTGCCGGTCCAGGGGATCGACCTGGCGAACCTCAGCTTCACACAAACCCACTTCTTCAGCCTTTAGGCCACTGTTCCTCAAAGATACATGACCAGATGTGTTAGATGACATCATTGGTTCTCAAGGTGGAACCCGGCGACCCCAGAGTTCTTCAGAATTCGTTTTGTCGTTTTGTTCAACATCACTAATATTTCCTAGAACTTGGAACAATGAAAGAATGTATATAAAAATTATTATTCTGATTCACTCTCTCCTGTTAACTCCACACCTATACAGACACCTATGGAATTATCAATCCAACAACGAATATCTTATCTGATGGGCGTCCCTGGGACAAGATTTGTATCCGTTTTCATGCTATTCGAACTGTGTAATGAATACAAAGTGGGAAAACTGTTGCAGGGTAAATACTAATCTTCATAATAATCATTAGCATTCAAAAGGTTTTAGAAAAAGATTTTTAAAAATTGCCATAACAATCAACCAGACATGCTAGTCGCCCTCCACACCATGGCATCAGTCTTTTTAACTGTGTTTTAGTGTGGTGATAATAATGTAATAAAGACCCCATTCACAAGCCACACGGGACGTTGCATGGGAGCCCGGAGTCTCAGGGAGCTCAGTCTGAGGAGAAAACCCCAGAGGTTTGTTTCATTTAAAGGAGTGCTTCCCAATCCTCTCCTCGAAGCACCCCAGCCGTTCCATGTATTTGTTAAATTCCACCACCAGCACACCTGAACTTAACAAGCCCTTTATTAGTTGAATCAGGTGTGCTGGTGGTGGAAATTTAACAAATACATGGAACGGCTGGGGTGCCTCGAGGAGAGGATTGGGAACCACTCAAAAATTAACACAGTCAATAACAAAAACAACTGATTTACTGAGTTACTGAATGACTGAGTGATATTGGTGTCATAGAAATGCTGCTTCACATGTAGAGAATCAGACAGCACTACTTCACATGTAGAGAGAAGCAGACAGCACTGTTTCACATGTAGAGAATCAGACAGCACTACTTCACATGTAGAGAGAATCAGACAGCACTACTTCACATGTAGAGAGAATCAGACAGCACTACTTCACATGTAGAGAGAATCAGACAGCACTGTTTCACATGGAGAGAGAATCAGACAGCACTGCTTCACATGTAGAGAGAATCAGACAGCACTGTTTCACATGTAGAGAGAATCAGACAGCACTGCTTCACATGTAGAGAGAATCAGACAGCACTACTTCACATGTAGAGAGAATCAGACAGCACTGTTTCACATGTAGAGAGAATCAGACAGCACTGCTTCACATGTAGAGAGAATCAGACAGCACTGTTTCACATGTAGAGAGAATCAGACAGCACTGCTTCACATGTAGAGAGAATCAGACAGCACTACTTCACATGTAGAGAATCAGACAGCACTACTTCACATGTAGAGAATCAGACAGCACTGTTTCACATGTAGAGAATCAGACAGCACTGCTTCACATGTAGAGAATCAGATAGCACTACTTCACATGTAGAGAATCAGACAGCACTACTTCACATGTATAGAAGCAGACAGCACTGTTTCACATGTAGAGAATCAGACAGCACTACTTCACATGTAGATAATCAGACAGCACTACTTCACATGTAGAGAATCAGACAGCACTACTTCACATGTAGAGAATCAGACAGCACTGCTTCACATGTAGAGAATCAGACAGCACTGTTTCACATGTATAGAAGCAGACAGCACTGTTTCACATGTAGAGAATCAGACAGCACTGCTTCACATGTAGAGAATCAGACAGCACTGCTTCACATGTAGAGAATCAGACAGCACTGTTTCACATGGAGAATCAGACAGCACTGTTTCACATGTATAGAAGCAGACAGCACTGTTTCACATGTAGAGAATCAGACAGCACTGCTTCACATGTAGAGAATCAGACAGCACTGCTTCACATGTAGAGAATCAGACAGCACTACTTCACATGTAGAGAATCAGACAGCACTGCTTCACATGTAGAGAATCAGACAGCACTGCTTCACATGTAGAGAATCAGACAGCACTGTTTCACATGTAGAGAATCAGACAGCACTGTTTCACATGTATAGAAGCAGACAGCACTGTTTCACATGTAGAGAATCAGACAGCACTGCTTCACATGTAGAGAATCAGACAGCACTGTTTCACATGTAGAGAATCAGACAGCACTGCTTCACATGTAGAGAAGCAGACAGCACTGTTTCACATGTAGAGAATCAGACAGCACTACTTCACATGTAGAGAGAATCAGACAGCACTACTTCACATGTAGAGAGAATCAGACAGCACTACTTCACATGTAGAGAGAATCAGACAGCACTGTTTCACATGGAGAGAGAATCAGACAGCACTGCTTCACATGTAGAGAGAATCAGACAGCACTGTTTCACATGTAGAGAGAATCAGACAGCACTGCTTCACATGTAGAGAGAATCAGACAGCACTACTTCACATGTAGAGAGAATCAGACAGCACTGTTTCACATGTAGAGAGAATCAGACAGCACTGCTTCACATGTAGAGAGAATCAGACAGCACTGTTTCACATGTAGAGAGAATCAGACAGCACTGCTTCACATGTAGAGAGAATCAGACAGCACTACTTCACATGTAGAGAATCAGACAGCACTACTTCACATGTAGAGAATCAGACAGCACTGTTTCACATGTAGAGAATCAGACAGCACTGCTTCACATGTAGAGAATCAGATAGCACTACTTCACATGTAGAGAATCAGACAGCACTACTTCACATGTATAGAAGCAGACAGCACTGTTTCACATGTAGAGAATCAGACAGCACTACTTCACATGTAGATAATCAGACAGCACTACTTCACATGTAGAGAATCAGACAGCACTACTTCACATGTAGAGAATCAGACAGCACTGCTTCACATGTAGAGAATCAGACAGCACTGTTTCACATGTATAGAAGCAGACAGCACTGTTTCACATGTAGAGAATCAGACAGCACTGCTTCACATGTAGAGAATCAGACAGCACTGCTTCACATGTAGAGAATCAGACAGCACTGTTTCACATGTAGAGAATCAGACAGCACTGTTTCACATGTATAGAAGCAGACAGCACTGTTTCACATGTAGAGAATCAGACAGCACTGCTTCACATGTAGAGAATCAGACAGCACTGCTTCACATGTAGAGAATCAGACAGCACTACTTCACATGTAGAGAATCAGACAGCACTGCTTCACATGTAGAGAATCAGACAGCACTGCTTCACATGTAGAGAATCAGACAGCACTGTTTCACATGTAGAGAATCAGACAGCACTGTTTCACATGTATAGAAGCAGACAGCACTGTTTCACATGTAGAGAATCAGACAGCACTGCTTCACATGTAGAGAATCAGACAGCACTGTTTCACATGTAGAGAATCAGACAGCACTGCTTCACATGTAGAGAATCAGACAGCACTGTTTCACATGTAGAGAATCAGACAGCACTGCTTCACATGTAGAGAATCAGACAGCACTGTTTCACATGTAGAGAATCAGACAGCACTGTTTCACATGTAGAGAATCAGACAGCACTGCTTCACATGTAGAGAATCAGACAGCACTGTTTCACATGTAGAGAATCAGACAGCACTGCTTCACATGTAGAGAATCAGACAGCACTGTTTCACATGTAGAGAATCAGACAGCACTGTTTCACATGTAGAGAATCAGACAGCACTGCTTCACATGTAGAGAATCAGACAGCACTGTTTCACATGTATAGAAGCAGACAGCACTGTTTCACATGTAGAGAATCAGACAGCACTGCTTCACATGTAGAGAATCAGACAGCACTGCTTCACATGTAGAGAATCAGACAGCACTACTTCACATGTAGAGAATCAGACAGCACTGCTTCACATGTAGAGAATCAGACAGCACTGCTTCACATGTAGAGAATCAGACAGCACTGTTTCACATGTAGAGAATCAGACAGCACTGTTTCACATGTATAGAAGCAGACAGCACTGTTTCACATGTAGAGAATCAGACAGCACTGCTTCACATGTAGAGAATCAGACAGCACTGTTTCACATGTAGAGAATCAGACAGCACTGCTTCACATGTAGAGAATCAGACAGCACTGTTTCACATGTAGAGAATCAGACAGCACTGCTTCACATGTAGAGAATCAGACAGCACTGTTTCACATGTAGAGAATCAGACAGCACTGTTTCACATGTAGAGAATCAGACAGCACTACTCCGGGGTCGTCGCCGTCGCACCTCCGTTCCGGCTCCCCTGGTCCGGTCCCGAGTCCTGCGACTGGAGGGTCCCTCATCGGGGATCCGGCTCCGGGTCTGTTACCCTCACCCCTTTGCTCCAGGTCCCCTGACCGGTCCTCTGTTCCCGTACCCGCCCCCCCTCGTCGGGCCTCTGTCCCCGGGTCCAGCCCCCCTCTCCGGGCCTCTACACCCGTTTTTGGGCCCCCTGGCTCTGTGCCCTGTTCACCTTTCTCCGGGCCACCCTTTGGTCCAGTTCCCCGGTCTCCCTGCTGCTATGCCCCTCCTGGGTTCTTTTCTCGGGCTCCTGGCCCCGCACCATTGCTTATAACCTGGGCAGAGTGGCAGGAAATATGGACGAGTATAAGACAACAGTCTATACTCTGCGCAAGGCTGTTAAACTTGCTAAGAGGACGTATGCTGATAAGATGGAGGCACCAATGGCTCAGAACGACACAAGAGGCTTATGGCGAGGGCTACGGACGATAACTGACTTCAAAGTCAGCGCCCCCTCAATGGAGAGTGCCGACGCCTCTCTCGCGGATCAACTCAACTCCTTCTATGCTCGGTTTGGTGCAGACAGTGGCGACGCTAGCTCACCGGCTAACGACGTCACTGACGCGCCGGCTGTCGTGGAGGGAGGGGGGCATCCGCGGGGACACTCTCTCATTGACGGAACACAGTGTGAGAAGAGTATTTATGCAGGGGGTCCCTGTTGCGTGTAGTCTTTTACCAGCAAGATAGAGGGTAAAACAGGCCTATATGTTGTCATCATCTTCACCATCACGGAATTGATCATGCATAATGTAGTATATCTTTTGGATATGAATCGTGCCAGCGGAGTTAACTGACTTGTGTTTCGTCTTTAAAGATCCACGGATTTAGGGTTGAAGTAATAACTTTCATATATTTTCTTGATAGCACATGGTCACATAATCGTATTGCCTAATTTCAGAATAGCCACCGCAAGCCAGAAAAACTTCGAGGAAGCTTGAAACGGGCAACAGCATTAAGAGAGCGAGAGAAAACACTGCTTTAAGGAAAACAGCTTCTCCCAGACTTTCGACAGGATTTTAAAGCAAAGGCTACGTGTCTTTTTGTTCTCCACCGACAAGATACAGCATTTGTTTTCTTGAAAAGTATAGATATATTACTACGCTAACATAATCACGCTGCTGTTATACAGCAACTTGGACAGTAGTTGAATGAGAACCTGCAAGGCGGCAGCTACCCGGTCCTGAAGCAGGCTGTTAGAGGCAGAAATAGCGTAACGCGATTGGGCGTAGAGAGAAACGTCACTGGCCAATCAGATCGCAGAACCCGAACGCGGAACGGCAAGTTTTTACTACGGCCTTGCCAAGTGAGTTGCATGACGGTTAGAATGTTGTCCGACTTGCTCTCAAAATCTGACGAGGCGAGCCGCGGAAATCTCACGGGAGCGGGCCACAGACTAGTACCTCTCACCCGACTGCTTGACGCAAATGCATGATGGGAAACGACTTGCTATCGTTGCGCAAAGTGCCCATTGGCTCAGAAAAGTTGTCAGTCACCAGCCACAAGAGGAAGTATGAGACGTTTGATTGATTGATTGAAAACTTTATTAACCGATTGCAGAATGGGTACAATACAGTACGGGTCCCGTCTGCCTGTAGATTTTCCCCAACAGAGTTTCACTTCCGCGTTTGGTTTGCGCGATCTGATTGGCCACTGACGTTTCTCTCAGCGCCAATCGCGTTACTCCTAACAAACTGGTTAAGCTTGGCGACTCTTTCGAAGTCGCTCTCTTTCGAAGTTGGTTAAGGTTAGGGTTAGTTGGTTAAGGTTAGGATTAGGGTTAGTTGGTTAAGGTAACTGTGAAGTGTAACTGTTAATATGATTGTATGTAACTGCACTTTAACTGTTCCACAAGAGGGCGCTATAGGCGTAAGGAGACGCAGCTATTGTAGCTGACGTCAGGTAGAAGGTATAAAAGGGAATGTTCCCTCCCCCTCTATCTCTTTCACTCTAACTCTCACGGAGAGTAGGTCTCGTGGTACAAATGTGCATAAGAAAATAAACCACGCCGGTTAAGGCTAAAGAGGACCTTGTCGTCATGAACAGTTATTGTTTGCTCCCCAGGTGACTGTCAACAGGTTATGGGCCCAGATCACGGAAGAGCAAAAATAAGGATAGCTAGTTAGCTGAAAGTATAGGCTAGTTTAGTAGCGGGAGAACCGTGCGACGCTAAAGCTGAGCTAATGGGCAGCTAAGCTACGCTACCATCAAAAGATGGCGACAAGAGGAAGGAGCAAGTGGCCCACGTTCGTATCATTGCTATGCCGATGATACCCAACTCTTCCTCTCCTTTCCTCCAGCTTGGTCAGCTTTCTGCTACAGCCTCAAATGGTCTGGTGAGACCATCTTGGTCAGTCTTCTCACGATACCAGACGTATGCTTAGAACAAATGAGACATGTTTTATTGTACGCAGAATGCAGGGTAAGCACAATGGAAAACAAATAAGCAGCGACCTCGACCACCAAGAAACCAAGAGTTTACTCTGCATTAAGTCTCTTATTGCTTTAATGTATTAACCATAGAGATCCCATTTGACATTCTCGTAGGAAATAGCAACATTTCATATATGTTTTGGAATTATTGAGCATTAGAAAATATAATATATATATATTTTTTGGAATGAAACCATTCAAATACACAAAAACACAGAGAGAGATGCTCGAAGTGCTTTAAATAAGCAAATGCAGTTCCCCTATTCATTCACCTGATGTGGATATTCCATAGCTAAAATCATTCATAATTTAAAAATACCAAACAAATCCCTCCAAAAGAAAAAAAAACCTTTTAACAAAAATACAAAGATATTTCATTTTGGTTTGTATGTTTCAGTGCTTATATCCTTAACACATTGGGCGCCGGGGGTTGTGCCCATCATTGTACCCAGTCTGCCACCGTTGAAAGCCTATGGAGATGTTTACCTTCTTTGCAGGGCTATAACTTTTGAAATTTTATTGCTATATTGACATTACTATGGCCCATTCAACATCGATTATCTATCGTTCCGGATGTGGGAACGTTATATTTTTTCATTCATACATTGTTGTGTTAATACCGTCTAGAATATAAGTGTTTTTAAGCTTTTCTGCTGTAATTCCAAAACCGCTAGTTATAGGCCCTGACGCATATGATAGATTATCGATTGCCGTTAACTTTCTTTCCTATACACGCTATATTAAAAAATTCAAATGTATATGATCGGTATACGTTATGCTTCATCATGCGTGAAGGAAAGGGGGGGCGGGGGTCGTCTATAATTCCTTGATCGTCAGTAACGGCTTTATGTAGTATGGGTTGATATATTGATCAGACTGTTTGCAAACAAAGAAGCGCACAATCGGGCTGAAAATAACGTTATATTCCTGTTATCGTTCGCCGATGAGACTGGAGAAAAAAAATCCCAATTATTTGACGCCGATCTCCTAGATCCATTTCCGGTTTGTATGGCGCAATAAACGCCGAAATCATATCGATTATTAAGTTTAGAAAGCGATCCCATGCACCCGAGGGGGAGGGACACGCCGCCTTCGTCGCTTCCTGATTCTACTGCGCAGGCGCACCAACCGACCTGTAGGAGTCGCTGTCCACAACGTCCGATGCCCACCCACCAGCTTCCCACCCCCTAATACTGCCAATTGTATTAGTATGAACGACCAGCCAAGCTGGTAGCAACGCCCAGAGCTGGGCTCGAACCCAGCATCTCCTGCGTTGGTGGCGAGCGCCTTGCCCACTGCGCCACCTAGCCGCCCTAGTGGTCTCAGTTCTGAAACGGAACAGGTACCTATGAACTCAGAACATTCCCCTGGGTGCTCTCATAACCGTAACCGGCCCGATCGGAAGGACATTTCACCTTTGATGATCCCTTCAATAGGAAAATATTAGCGCCCAATACTGTCAATGCTTGATCCTATCGTTTCTCTAGTTGGAAATACATGGGTAACAGCTAAGCTCATGGGGGTAACAGCTAAGTTTGTGGGGGTTAACAGGTAAGCTCGTGGGGGTAACAGCTAAGCTCTTTGACGTCGTTAAGGGACGTGAAGGAATTTGGGGGGGAAGTTACAAAACAAAGCGTTTCCGTGACCGTCTGGAAGCTTAGTGTTTATAGCTATGCCTCGATGGTCTGTTTGTGTAGCAAATGCCCAACTTGATGTTATATCACGTTATCCAAAGGAAAACATAAATATTGTCTGTTTTTAGACCATACAATTTTTTCTCTCCAACTTGGACATTAGTGCGCGGACCATCGTTCAAAGGTTGCTGGTCCCCGACGTTAGGGCCGAGGATGAGCCAGGTTGAAAGGTGTTGAAGATTATGCTGGGAACAGTATTTAAGTCTCTGTGGTTCTTTCTTACTAAGCAGTAGAATAGGTGGTGAGTGTAAGAGGGGCTAAGTGTAGGCAGGGTGTTTCTGGACATGTCAAACAAGTCATATTCTGATGACGTGCTTTGAGCCATGTAAACACGGTTCAGGTTATTCAATGCCTGTGCAGACGGTTCATTTGAAATGTCCAATTTGAACGATCTCGGGTTGAGAAAATGTAACCGCAGCTATTGTCATCTACTGTATAAAAACCTTTCCCTATTCATCGTCTATGAAGCAGCATCAGACTTTATACTTGATGATCATCACAGATTTGAGTTCTAGCACTTTGGGAGAGAGTTGCTAATTTTCACTCATCTATGTACCGTCTTAGACCAGAGGAATAACATGTATGAATTCTGAAATTGGGCGTAGTTCCCCTTTATAAACCAAAACTGGCCGACCTGGTAGCCAGTAGAGATGTTTGTATTCCTTTACGGGTATCTGGAAATCATACCTGTGTAATATGTACATCAATTTAAAGGAACACGCCACCATTATGGGAAAGTATTGCTTACAGTCTTCTCCAGACTCTGACAAGATACAGTAGATAGATACTAATACCCTCTCGTTCAGTAGAAAGCTTTCTTTCATTTGTGCTAAGCTAGGCTATAGCTTGCAGCCGGATAGTTTTCTACTGAACACACAGAGAGGAAATCTACTGTATCTTATTGTCTGACTCTGGAGAAGACGGTAAGTGCATGTCCCATAATGTTGGCGTGTTCCTTCAAGTGAATCGACGCAAAATAAGATATTTTTCTATGCTACTGTATAAAATCATAGAACAATTTTGGGGTTTAAGAACGTTTCATGAATCTGACGTTGACTTCTCCTACGCACTTTTCTCAAGAGATGGAAAAGAACGTTCAGGCACAATGCCCAACAGGCCAATATGGTAATTAGACTTTTTGGTAAAATGGTGCATTTATATAGTGCTTTTATCCAAAGAGCTTTACAATTCTGTTACTCACATTCACACACCGATGGCGGAGGCGACCATGCAAGGTGCCAACCTGCTCATCGGGAGCAATTAGGGGTGAAGTGTCTTGCTCAAGGACACTTCGACACGCTGCCCGTGAGGAGCGGGAACCTTCCGATTACCAGGCGACTGCTCTACCTCCTGAGCCACTGTCGCCTCACACTAATAAAATTAAGAATGCAAGTAGTGGATAGACTTCAGGAAGCACTTAATGATTGAAAGATGTTAAATCAAAGTGAAATATCTTTTAAATTGTATTATGAAGTAGAAAACACAGACATAATTCCCTTATTACAAATGATCTCAATGTACAATTGGATAAAGAGGTCTTCCCTTGTGTTGGACATCATTGACAGAGTTCCTCTAACGCTAACCCATGGAGAGTTCATCCACTTTTGCCATTACTTGGCGTCGGACGCCAACATTCGCTACCAAACATTTGAGCTAATGTTGGCTAACAAACTTTAGAGCCAACATTAGCAAACGTTATCAGAGACTGTAACGTTACCATGCCTAACGTTAGCTAATGTTAGTAGTAGAAAATATTTTTCAAATCTAATATTTCCTTTCTCTAGCATATTTACTAATTTAATAGAGTGGAGTGAAAAAGAAACAGTACCAGATTGCACAGCAGGACACCAGGAGGACTTGGGAGTAACCCCACTATTCAGCCCTATTCCAATTAAGGTTGTATTCATGTTAACCCTTTCACCGCCGCACTACCAAAACGGTTAACCCTTTCACTGCGGCGACACACAGAAGGTTAACCCTTTCACGGCCACACGACAGCCGGTTAACCCGTTCACTGGCACACGACAGCCGGTTAACCCTTTCACTGCCACACGCCGACCGTTGGTTGTGTGCCAGTAAAGGGTTAACCTTCTGTCGTGTGCCAGTGAAAGGGTTAAAGGAACACACCAGCATTATGGGAAATGTGCCCACCGTCTTCTCCAGAGTCAGCTAGCCTAGCTCAGCACAAATGAATGAAAGCGGATATGGACCAGCTCGCCTAGCTCAGCACAAATGAATGAAAGCGGATATGGACCAGCTCGCCTAGCTGTTGGCCAAAAACACCTCTCCCCGAATTTTAAGCTAGGCTAGTGGTCCGTATCAACTTCTATTCATTGGTGCTAAGCTAGGCAAACTTGCAGCCAGATCGCTAAGCGCATTTCCCGTAATGTTGGCGTGTTCCTTTTAGATACTCCTCGAATGCGCTCGAGTATCCCTGTTCCCATGCATGGACCAATTAGCAGAATATTCCCGTTGTGGCCCACCCATAGATAGAACTGTCTGATCTCATTATTAAAACTCACATTACTACATAGGAAAGAAATATGATCATTATTCATCTGCCCAGAAAGAGGATTTTCATGGCTGTCCGTCATGTTTCTTTTTTCTCATCAAAATGTCCCATGACTACTGAATTGTGGCCCTGCCATCATTGGAGTTAGAAGTTCTACTAAGTGAAATATCCCTCTAAGTAGAACTTAGAACGTCAAGTTTCAGCAGTCACTATCTAAAAACATCTACAGTACAAGTACAGTAAGCTAGTGACCACTGCTGTCCCTGTCGTCTGCTGTCAACACCACCATTCCTCAAGGTGTCAGGCTCCTCCTCATTCACTTCCATTCATTTTGGGGACCAAGTCTAAATATACAGTACTTCTGAAGCATAAACAGACTACTGCTGAAGATTTCAATAAAGCAGACAATACTGAGTTAAAGGTACGTTATTTGTTTTGGAATTTGATGTGTGTTTGTTTGTTTACAGATGTGTTACCATTGAAAAATAAAAGCAGAAAGAATGTTTGTGGAGTGGTTACCCAAACAAAGTCTAAACTATCAACTTTCTGTGTAAAGTTCATAGTTGGACAAACTACACCTCAAGTGAGAAATAGTTCCTTTACCAACCCAGCAGAATATATTACACAGAATAATATTGCTGTGTATAGTTTGTTTGTACTTCAGAAGTATGATATTTAGACTTGGTCCTCAAAATGAATGGAAGTGAATGAGGAGTCTGGGGTTGTCGCTAGCTCACTTATAGATGATCTTAGATAGAGGTAAGACTGCAGACTTTTGACAAGTTCTACTAAAGTGAAAAATCCCTTTAAGAGACGTGTGTGTGATGTTCACATACTGGGTTAAGAATGTAATTCTCTGCACATGTAAACATAAGCCAATTATGTCAAACCAAGGCAGAGACATCTGTCCACCGTGCAACATCCTCGTTCACCAGGTTACAAGCCACACATGAACTACTGAAACCCTGTTTGCATCAAAGATTGTACGACTATGGTTGGGCGATGAAGGCGTTTTAAGAAAGGGTCTTCATGATATATTGAGGTGGAACATTGGGACTTCTAGGAGATACTCCAAAGTGAACGGGACTCTGCTATGCTAACGGGCTAACGTGTCTACATCTCATCGGCGTGGGCCGGCTTCCCAGGGTCGACGCCCCCTTTCCCGGACGTCGACCTCAGACCCGAGGCGAGTGGTTCAGTCCGCCCGGCGACCAGAGTCGTGCCGTTCCCTAACTGGCTCTCCTCTTGGGCCACTCCTTCCAGGCCTGTGATTTGAGGGCTTTCTACGGGTGGTTTTAGAAAGGCGGGGCTGTCCGGAGGTCCCGATTGGCCGAGGTCCGGGGGCACCGGTAAGGAGTGGGATTGGACGACGGGGCCGCCTGTCTCATCCCCCGTCTGCGGGGATGACGCAGGGTCTGTCAAGATGTTTCTGGAGATGACTGAAACGAGAGGAAATACATCACACTAGAAGATGTTTCTGGAGATGACTGAAACGAGAGGAAATACATCACACTAGAAGATGTTTCTGGAGATAACTGAAACAGGAGGAAATACATCACACTAGAAGATGTTTCTGGAGATAACTGAAACAGGAGGAAATACATCACACTAGAAGATGTTTCTGGAGATGACTGAAACGAGAGGAAATACATCACACTAGAAGATGTTTCTGGAGATGACTGAAACGAGAGGAAATACATCACACTAGAAGATGTTTCTGGAGATGACTGAAACGAGAGGAAATACATCACACTAGAAGATGTTTCTGGAGATAACTGAAACAAGAGGAAATACATCACACTAGAAGATGTTTCTGGAGATGACTGAAACGAGAGGAAATACATCACACTAGAAGATGTTTCTGGAGATAACTGAAACAAGAGGAAACACATCACACTAGAAGATGTTTCTGGAGATAACTGAAACGAGAGGAAATACATCACACTAGAAACCGTATTACCACAGTCAGTAGAGTGCATGATTAATACTTTATTTGGTTAATAGCCTGGTCAGAATGCTGGTGGTTTAAAAGTGGAGATGATATGTTACAAAAGTAGTTTAGACAATTGAACCCTTGCACCGAAGAACCATATAAGTGTTTTTTTTTATTATTTGGACAGCCCATGTATTTGCAGTTAATCTAAATCACTTGGAGTGTGAATGTGATATATCACAAGAAACTACTCAACCTCTACTGCTTGTATAAAGTATGCAACCTCTACTGTCTTTAACTATGAATGAAGACAACACTAACTTATGTTTAGATAAAAGTTTGAAAACATTGTTACTCTGAAGACCTAAAATTACTTATATGGTTCTTCATCTGAGGTACTCAATTGATACAGTATTAATAATAAGTATCAAGACTCTTAAAAAAAGAGAGGTTCAAAGACTTTAGTTCATACGGTAACTCATAATTAGTTTGTATGTAAGCTCATATGCTCTTCTCAGTTTTGTTTCTTTTGATTGTTCTCTCTCTTTACTTTTCAATGTCCATATTCTTTGTTGTTTAAGACAATAATAAATATTGTGGGAAGAAATTACAAAATGACTAAAACTAACTATCAAATGACTGAATCTAACATGCATTATAGTCAAAAGACTAAAATCACCAACATTTACTCTCAATTGTAAAGAAAAACGTTTCTTTCCTTCCCCAATTTAGGCGTTACATGACCACAATTCTCCTCATGTTGGTCTGGGGAGGGTGCAGACTACCACATGCCTCCTCTGTGGGTCTGGGGAGGGTGTAGACTACCACATGCCTCCTCTGTCGGTCTGGGGAGGGTGTAGACTACCACATGCCTCCTCTGTTGGTCTGGCGAGGGTGTAGACTACCACACGCCTCCTCTGTTGGTCTGGCGAGGGTGTAGACTACCACACGCCTCCTCTGTCGGTCTGGGGAGGGTGTGTAGACTACCACACGCCTCCTCTGTCGGTCTGGGGAGGGTGTGTAGACTATCACACGCCTCCTCTGTCAGTCTGGGGAGGGTGTGTAGACTATCACATGCCTCCTCTAAAAGGCAAAATAACCCTCTTAAGTTCAAATGAAAATAAAACGGATACAATTCTTTAAAATGGGCCCACCTCCTTTTGGTTTGTAGTCCTCCTCTGAGGCAGAGCCCCGTCGGAAGGGACTGTAGCTGGGGATGATGATGAGCCCCAGCGAGAAGAGGATTATCTGACAGGAGCACGCACACACGCACACACACACACACACACACACACACACACACACACACACAGGTAAATGTATCTCTGAAATGACTTTACTGTGATAAATGATGCTTGTAAAGACCTCCTTGAAGATAAGCAGGCAGGTCTGCGAGGCCTACCAGGATGCAGGTGCTGGTCTGCGCTGCCTTCGTGGCCGTCCGCTTGATCAGAGACTGTAGTCTGCGCAGCTGAGTCAGAAGAGACCTGAGCGTGCACAATAGACCATGTCAGTGGTTGAAAACTATTACACATAAACGTGCACCTCTGGCCCTTGGAATCTAGAATCACAGGCTAAAAGTATGGATGCAATGGGTGCTACCGAGTACCGACCCTGGAGGTTACGGAGGGGTGTCCATTTGTATCGTTACAGATTTGTGAACAAAGAGGGGCTTGCAACTCACTTTTCAATGCTCACAAGGTGTTTATTTGTGACAAACAGCAGATATACGACGTTTCGACCCTTCCGGTCTTTTTCAAGTATATACTGTATATATATATAAGTATATTTCAAGATATACTTGAAAAAGACCGGAACAGTCTGTTACAGAATCCACACACATCCTAATAGGGCTGGTGTTAAAGGGGCACTTCACTAAACAAATATGATTAGTTGGAAAACATGCGTTTTGTTCTCGTAATTACCCACCAGAGTTCCTCTGTTGTTAGTAATGAATGTACCACCATTTATGAACACAGACTGGTAGCAGAGTACATTAAGACAGATTGTACGTTAAGTCAATTCAGTCTTGTCCAGGAACCATGAGGCTCTTTAAAGTGGACACATTACGTATCTTTCTATATGTATGATGACTTTATATGTATAATTGTACATGACTTCCTTGAATCTGTGGGACATGTTTGTTAACGGGTCACTTCACCCAAAAACAATGCATTTATTTTGCACATGATCTCACACGTTCAAAAACTCTAAACCCTTTGATTTAGTTTGACAAGTTATTGAGAGTGAATGCGTTTGAATATGGCCACTGGTGATGTCATCGGGGACATTGAATCCCTGTGTTGTTTAATCACAGCTCAATGAAATGATAAGGTAGCAGTTTCCTATAAGACATAGTATTACTATTTTTTCATCTATTTTTAATCTTTCAAAATGTTCAGTTGCTATTGCATGCACTCATCCGTGTTTCACTACACACTTGAGTGCATGCTTACCAACTGTTAGTCTGCAACACTACTATCACCGACATCTAAGAAGGGAGATCCCCCCTTGAATGGCCCTTCTAAGGCCCCGTCCACACGAACGCTGGTTTTAATATAACCATGATTGTATGTGCGCAGTTGCACTGTTCGGCCACACACAACCGGGGATTTGCTACACTGCAACCGCGGTCTTTGAAACCGGTGGCCAGGGTGAAGTTGTGCGGTTTTGCAGTTGCGTGTGGGCATAGCAACCGAGGTTATTCCCAGTGTTTACAGCAGAGCTGTCGCAATTATTTCCCATGTTCACGGCAGACCGCGGGGTAGAGATTATAGCAGAGCCAACTACACCAGTGTTTACAGCAGTCCCAAGTAGCGTTATATGAAAATGATTGTAACAAACTTTTGTTCGAAACGTATCGTCTGTGTTGAAGAGTGTTGTGATCGACTGATGTCTTGTCGCATTCCTGACCTGACGCTGAGAGTAAACATGTAGCTGCAGCTAAACTAAACTCATGTGTTGTCAAGTTATTGTTATAAGGAACCCAGTCCAGACTGCATCCCCTTAACAATTGTTTGTATTGAGCCGTATTGTATTGTACCCATTCTGCAATGTGTTAAATAACGTTTACATCCATTTCATATCGGTAACGTTACCACATTACGTTAGCATTTAAGCTATACACTATACATGGATATAGCCATTCACATTAGCATGTAGCTAACAACACCGGCGGTCTTTTGTGAGACTAAACTATCCGCTCTTGGTGGTAAATTGTGTTGCTGATGGTTTTGTTTCATCAACAAAATGAGAGGCAGAACACAGTGAATGTATCCGTTTGTTTATTGCAGTTTCTTTCTTTGCTGAAAATAATATGTTCCGTTGGCAAAATGATCCAGTCCAGCTGTGCTTCTAAACAGGAAGTTTACTTCTTCTTCTTCAGTGAATTAATGGCAGATCGCGACCCAACAGGAAGTTTAGTGAGCGTACAGCCTTTTCTGATTGGTTGAAATGGCCTTCATGTCTGAACAACATCGCCGCCTACTGTTTTGGCATTGTACTAAATGTATCGGTTACTGGGTTCCCAGCTCTGCCGTGAGTACGCAGTTATACACGGTTGTTTACCTGTGTTCACCGTGTGGACGGAGTTTAATTTTTTTAAACTTCGGTCATATTAAATCCAAACCCTCGTGTGGACAGGGCCTAAGGTTTCTCTCCTCCACACTGCCTGTGGAGCATTTTTCCCTATTGTTAGGTTTTAGTGAGTTTTTCCTTACCGTCGCATGGGGTATGTCTGGGAGTACTTGCATTCATTCAGTCATTCATTTATTTGCATTTATTTTAAATTTGTTGGACCTTATGGTGTTCTTGTTTTGTTCTTGACTTATTGTTATGTTTCTTCTTGACTTGTTTAAAGAAGACGTGTCCGGCCCATGGGGACATTAACGTGTGTTGTCGGGGCTTACAAATAAATTTGATTTGATTTATTTTTTCATCTACATAATTTCATTGAGCTGTAATTAACACGACAACAAGGATTCTAAGTCTCTGATGATATCACTGGTGGTCATATTAGAAATGAATATTCATAAACAAATTTACTCTCAATAACTGTCAAACTAAATGAATGTGTGCAAAAGTGTTTAGAGTTTTTGAACATGTGTGAGATTATGTGCAAATAAAATCAGCATTGTTTTTGGGTGAAGTGCCCCTTTAACAAACATGTCCCACAGATTCAAGGATGTTTGGATTTGTGTGAGATTATGTGCAAAATAAATCCATTTAGAGATGTCCAATATTATTGCCGTACAGATTATCGGTTTTAACTTTTTTAATGACACAACATGCACATTTTATACATCAAACTCTTCAGCTCACTCAAAATGTCAATATGAGAGATGTGATGTATAGTTTTTTAGATATTCATGTTTGTTTGGCACAACTCGCAATAAATGCTGTGGCTTTTGCATTTTTGAGCCGAAGATGTTTGGGCAGACGTCTATCGACGCGCGCTTGATGACGTCATCAAACTGCATCGTCACTTGCAGCATAACATGGAAGTCGCTCACTATGTCTTTGATTTGGAATTATTTCAAAGTGTCTCCAGATATTAAACTTGCCGTTTAAGTTAAGGGACAACTGGGTGGGTTTTATCTGTGTCGCCTGTTGCTTCTTGTCATCGTTTTGCTGCACAAACGTTGCGTGTATCTCCGGATGATTCAACGTTGCGTATATCTCCGGATGATTCTTCCTGAAGAATCATCCGGAGATACACGCAACGTTTGTGCAGAAAAACGATGAAAAGAAGCAACAGGCAACACCGGAAAAAAAACACTCAGTTGTCCCTTAACGAGTCAATCGATAAAAAAAGAAAATACATTATTAGCCAAATTATGGTCACTGGCCAGTTACATGTAGAGCTCATCTAGAGCAGGGCTTGAGCCCAGTTTATTTTAAAGATTGTGTTACCCCAAGTAGGCTAATGACGGGTCTTTTTTTAAATCTCGTTTCAGTTGTTTGCACTTTACTTCACAGTTGTATACTGTAGGTACAATGTTGTTTACATTTTGTGAAGAAGTAGAAATGTGCCCTATGTAGTGGGCGTTTGTCAGGATTATCTCAGGGAGAGTGTGATCCAAGCTGCTGTTTGAGACTTAATAAATATGGCACTTTTTTCCATAGCCTAATTTAAGTTGAAGTAGTTATATTTTGCACAGATGTTTACATTTAGAAAGCCTTGTTGAATGCATTCAGTGAAATGACCACATCAATGCATACTTTTATTGCCAAAAGTATGCATAATGTGTTAATTCCACGACAAGGGATATGTGATGTTGGTTAACTGAAATTATTTCGTTTTTGGGGGAGGGGAACCCAGCATATATCGGTATCGGTTGATATCGGTATCGGAAATTAAGAGTTGGACAATATCGGTATATCGGTAAAAAAGCCAATATCGAACATCCCTAGTTTTTTTGCAAAGTGCCCCTTTAACACTTTGAGAGCCACTCACGGCTAATCTCGTGTTTACGATAATTACGTTGAAAGCCACTCACGAGATTTCTCGGAATTATTTATTTCTTTATTTTTTAGCGATCTGAAATCATATTGCATCACGCGAGCCTACCCTAGCCTACCCAAATATTCCAGTCCACATTTTCCAGTCCACTGATGCAGCCGGAGTTACCAGAGTTCATTCTGGATCCTCTGAGCCCCGCGGATCATGAGTTCTACTGTATACACGTTAGATCTACACTTATCGATTTTTTCGAATGGTGATCAGGAATTGGAATATACCATTTGGATACCATCTGATGTCAGGTAAGGAATCTATGTTATCAGTGTTAGGATAATCAGACTCGTTTTCGAGGAGATATAAGCTTTTTTGTGATATGTGCTCCATCTGTTTCACTGTAAAATCCATGAGGAAATTAAATCAGCTATTATCAGCGCGCGGCTCGAACGTGCGTGCGTGCACGTATACTATTGATCATCTAGCGTTTATTTGAAAACGATTCATAAATAGGCCGACAAATATCAACGTTCTGGAATATTCCAGTAAAAGGCGATTATCACAGAATGGGCTGTTTTTCACCTGAAAACGGGTGCTTTTCAAAATGCTCTCAAACGGAAATGAAGCGATAAAAAACCAATCTGCCTTGACAACACTGACTGGAAAATGATTATTTTATAAGCGACAGGCAGATTAGACACATAGCCATAATTTAAAACATAGATTAGGCGATATTAACGTTAACATTGGGAGTGGACCGTGGCATTCAAGGGGGTAAAAAGGAAAACACGGCGTGGTGCTCAAAGTGTTAAGTAAGTCACCTAACATCCTCATCCAAGTGAAAAGGCATTTTGTGAACTGAATATACTGCTTTATTGTTTTCACTAACAATTCTGAGCTAAATCTAATGTATTGCCTTCACCCCGTGGCCTCCAGCTGGGCACGCACAGTTAGAAAAATAATAATAAATATATATTAAAATTGAATTGTTATCCCCCCCCCCCTTTCGGGCCCTAGGCGATGGTGGTGCCTTACATGTTGTGCTTCTCCAGCTGTTCAACGGTCCTCTGGAGCTCCTTGTTCTGCGCCGAGCATGCTGCTGCCCTGCCACACACACACACACACACACACACACATACAATCAATTTCCACCATTTTCTAAATGGACTGAAAAACAAATACATATTTTACTGTAGTGTCCATTTCTGCTAATTCATTATTAGCGGCACGGTGGTGTAGTGGTTAACACTGTCGCCTCACAGCAAGAAGGTCCAGGGTTCGATTCCCGCTTGGGGACCAGGTTTCCATGATGCCAGGTACCCAGGTGGGGTATCTCCCAGGCCTTTCTGTGTGGAGTTTGCATGTTCTCCCCGTGCTCGCAAGGGTTCCCCCCCGATAAGATAAACCCAATGGAAAAACATGCACAACACAACAGATCGCCAACGCTATGGCGTCCTTGACGAAGACGGACAGGAGCACTTGGATTGGTCCCCGGGGCGCGGCTCATGTTGACGCCCTATCTGCTCCCGGCTGCCCATGGGGGGAAGGACGACGCAATGGGTTAGGCGCAGAGACTCTATCGCATCGGCGACTGAGGAAAAGACAATGCATGTGTGTGTGTGTGTATTCTGGTGTGTGTGTGCCGCTCCAATTGCATGTCCAGTTCGTTGCATGCCGATTAAAGACCCACCTAAAGAGGTCCTGCATTATTATTAATATAATACATTTATATAATTACTTTTCAGAATTATTCCATATATATATATATATATATATATATATTATTTTTTTTAAAGGTGCCATAGATAACAGCACCAGCAAGTCATGTATCATATCATATCAGGTGCATTCCATGTGGGGAGACAAAAAATTCTCAGAGTTTCGTAAAAGTCAGTCAAAGCTTACCAAAAGCACGAGCAGTGAACTCCAAGCCCACGTGACTGAACTCAAACTGGAAAGAAACAGACTAAGAAATGACGTAAACTCCAAGATCAAAACTGCAAAAAAAATTCATCAATGACAGAACTGAGGAAAACAAAAACAAACCACGTGAACTTTGGAAATTACTCAATAATCAACTAGGCTGCAGTAAAAAACTTAAAACCAGATTCTCAAACATAAACATAAAGACGGACAACACGCTCATCACAGACAAGCTGGATGTAGCCAATTACTTAAACATTTTCTTCACAAACATAGCCACAACACTGGTAAACAAACTACCCTCCCACTCAGGGCATTATGGGGTAGAACACATAGTAGCATACTACAAAAAGCTAGGGGTCCACAAAGACGACTTCAAACTGGAAATGGTAACAACAGATGAGGTACTCAAAAAACTGAGCGCAACCGAACAAGGCCACTGGCCATGACAACATCCCCTCCAAATTCCTTAGAGACTCAGCAGCCGCCATCACCCCAGTCATCACACACATAATAAACCTCTCCATAAAACAGGGACACGTCCCCAAGGACTTCAAAATTGCGAGAGTAACACCCCTGCACAAAAAGGGCAGCAAACTAGACCCAGGCAACTACCGCCCTGTTTCTATCCTTACCTCCATCTCCATCTTGAGCTGTGGTGTTCCACAAGGAAGCATACTAGGACCGCTACTGTTCCTAATTTATGCAAATGACATGTCGTAAGCTTGTGACTGCAACTTGTTCCTGTTCACGGACGACTCAGCCCTGCTGGTCTCTGACAAGAACAAGTTACAGGTTGAAAAAACCCTCAGCTCGGAACTAGGCTAAATCTGCATATGGCTCGCTGATAACAAACTATCATTACACCTGGGCAAAACAGAGTCCATTCTCTTCGGTTCAAATAACAAACTCAGCAAGACCGACGGCTTCTCAGTTACAGTGGGTGACAATTAGGGCTGCAACTAATGATTATTTTGGTAATCGACTAATCTGTCGATTATTTTTTCGATTAGTCGACTAATCTAATGATTATTTTTGTCATTCGATTAGTCGACTAATCTAACGATTATTTTTGTCACACCCTCAATCTCTGCTTCCTGTGGGCATGGCTCCTTCTCCAATGCATGTTTTACCTCACATGCTCAAGTCTGCACACCTGTGAATGTCACCCTGTTGTCCAGTCCCTTAACAGTTAACTTAACATAACATGATGATCCCATAGCAAATTAAAATAATGACTCATGAAACATTTGAATTTGGATCTTAAGCCACTTTAAATCTAAATGTATTTGAACAATACAACAATCACTCATAACAAGATAAATAAATGAAATACAAATTAAAGTGGAAGTGTTTAAATAACTAAAAAAAATATATAGCAGACTTCTTAGCTTAACATCCCAGGGAACTAATGGGATAACTGGGGATGTTGTTTGCTCCTGACAAGAGTCTCAAAGTCTGGGGTGATGGTGGTAGACAAAGCAACTCTGAGGTCATGCTCAATGTCCAATCTGTTCCTCTGCTTTGACTTCAGCTGGACCAGAGCTGAGAAGCCACTTTCACAAAGATAGGCAGTGCAAAAAAAAAAAAGTATACATTTTTTATTTTTATTTTTTTACGACTAATCGACGCAAACATTCTGCATCAAGGAGTTTTTATGATCAACGTCGTCGATTATGTCGACTAATCGTTGCAGCCCTAGTGACAATATTGTCACAAGGAAAGATGAAATTACATACCTAGGTTCCATCCTAGAGGCAAATCTTTCCTGTGACAAAATGGCATCCAATGTAATAAAAAAAAAAGTCAACCAACGAACTCTATTCTTGTACCGGATCTCCTCTCTGGTAAACAAGAATACCCTGAAGACTCTGGCAGGAGCACTCATTCAAGGGTACTACGACTATGCTTGCACCTCATGGTACCAAAGCACCTCAAAGGCGCTAAAAACAAGATTACAAACATCTCAAAACAAACTGGTCAGACTACTGCTTGACCTTACTCCTAGAACCCACCTCACCCCTGCCCACTTTGACAAAGGTCAGTGAATACCACGATCACAACACCAGAGGGAGCTCCACAAATCATGTTAAACCCAGATTCGGCTCAAACAAGGGACTAAACACGTTTAGCAATTTTGCCACATCAATGTGGAACGCCCTACCCAAAGCTGTAAAGGAATGTGAATCTCTACCCACTTTCAAAACCACTCTCAAAGAGCACCTACGGGAGGCTGCAATTCGAAACTGGCCGCTGTAAATATCCTAACCCAACCCCCTCCAATGTACAGTAAATTACCAAGTATGGTTGTCAATATTCCAATGTACAGTTTTGCTTGTACAGTTGTACAGTTTCCCCCACCCACCCCTCCTACCCAACCCAACCCCCCACCCCACCCACCTCCAATGTACAGTCCCTCCCCCCCCCCACCCAACCCCCCACCCCACCTACCCAACCTCCTCCAATGTACAGTTTCTACGTCAAATGTATATACTCTCTTCTCTAGACTCTTTTTGTATCACAAACAGTACTGTATTTGCAAATCTGGTATGTCATATATGTTATGATGAATTGAAAATGGGGGACCCTGATGTAAACAAGACAAAAGTCTCTCTGGTCTGCATCCCCTTAACAATTGTATGTATTGAGCTGTACTGTACTGTACCCATTCTGCAATCTGTTAATAAAGTTTTCAATCAATCAATCAATCAGACACACAATGTCCCTCCTCTCTTCTGCCTGCGTGTCCTGTAGCAGTCTGACAGCTGTGCACCACCACCAGGGTGAGCTTTAGGGCAGCACAGCTCCCTCTAGTGGGGGGGTCCAGGAAATGTCTCCCTGAGAGATTTCCTTCTTTCTTCTAAATGCTCATCTCCCATGAGTTTTGACAGGGGAATGGGGACACATTTTCAATGAGAACTTGGACTGTAAGCAACCCTTTTTTTCCGCTAACCAAGCTCACCAAGCTCATTAAAGTGGTCATTAACCACTTGAGCCCTGAGACCTATCCAAGTGTCCCACAGCAGTATCAGCAGCACGTACACGTGTCCCACAGCAGTATCAACACGTACACGTGTCCCACAGCAGTATCAGCAGCACGTACACGTGTCCCACAGCAGTATCAACGCGTACACGTGTCCCACAGCAGTATCAGCAGCACGTACACGTGTCCCACAGCAGTATCAGCAGCACGTACACGTGTCCCACAGCAGTATCAGCAGCACGTACACGTGTCCCACAGCAGTATCAGCAGCACGTACACGTGTCCCACAGCAGTATCAGCAGCACGTACACGTGTCCCACAGCAGTATCAGCACGTACACGTGTCCCACAGCAGTATCAGCAGCACGCGTACACGTGTCCCACAGCAGTATCAGCAGCACGCGTACACGTGTCCCACAGCAGTATCAGCAGCACGCGTACACGTGTCCCACAGCAGTATCAGCAGCACGCGTACACGTGTCCCACAGCAGTATCAGCAGCACGCGTACACGTGTCCCACAGCAGTATCAGCAGCACGCGTACACGTGTCCCACACGCGCTGGGAGGCGCCCTACAGCGCTGGGAGGCGCCCTACAGCGCTGGGAGGCGCCCTACACCGCTGGGAGGCGCCCTACACCGCTGGGAGGCGCCCTACACCGCTGGGAGGCGCCCTACACCGGGAGGCGCCCTACACCGCTGGGAGGCGCCCTACACCGCTGGGAGGCGCCCTACACCGCTGGGAGGCGCCCTACACCGCTGGGAGGCGCCCTACACCGGGAGGCGCCCTACACCGCTGGGAGGCGCCCTACACCGGGAGGCGCCCTACACCGCTGGGAGGCGCCCTACACCGCGAGATTCGGGCTGATCGCTATACTAACTCGTTTGGCTGAGTTAGGGGGAGGGGAGCCGTGGGTGGGTCCTGGGCGTTGTGGACAGCGACCCCTACAGTTCGGTCGGGGCGCCTGCTCAGCGAAGGTAGGATCTGGTGAGGTAGTGTGACCTTCCACACGTTACACTCTCCCAGTGAGAATCTGTACGGCCAGGCTGGCTGCCGGCTGGCTGCACATGCGTCGGAGGAAAGCATGCGACAGTCTCCGGCCTCTCGGACCAACAGTAGGGGAAAGTGTGCAACAACCAGGAAGGGGGTTGGGAATTGGCATAACGACTAACAGTGGGATGGGAGAAAAAAAATCGGAAAAAAATAAAAAAAATCTATTATTAATATGCAATAAACATGTTTCGAATCTTGCATATTCAAATTATAATAATTTATAAGAAGACATATCTATACCTAATGATAGCCATTGCTGTGCTCAATTATGTCTTATAAGATGTTTTTTGGGTTGATAACATTTGTTACACAGATTTGGGGCAATTTAAACAAATTTGACTATTTAAATATGGTCAGAAATCCCTCCAAAATATCCCATTTGGACGCCAAGACCTCAAAGAACACCTTAGAAAAATACCAAACATCAACCTTTGATATCCGTATTTTTCAGCAAATGGATGGCGAGCACTTCTGTTCTGGAAATGGCTCAGAACCCCCCCCCCCCCCCCCCCCCCCGACCTTACCTACAGTACATACTGCTGACTTTGACCGTGACCATGGAAAAGTCTCAGGACTTAAGTGGTTAATGACCCCTTTAGTGACGCCCCTGTATTCCAGAGTTGAAGGACATGCAGGCAGAGGAGTGGGAGGATATTCCAGTTAAGTGTTTTGTTCCATACAAAGATAAAGATCAAAAAGGGGCGGGTATCACACAATGCCAGTCAAAGGTTGTCACGCCTACCAGACACACACAAGGAGGGGAGGGGAGGGAGAGAGAGAGAGAGAGGAAGGGGGGAAAGCTGGTCGAGAGAAGATAGAGGCATCAGGAAACTCCATTGTTGTAGTTCTTAAAAACTGAGTGAGTAGTTTGTGTCATTTTGACATAAAGCTCTGCCATATAGACCACCGCAATACTTCCGGTATTTTCAGCTCATGGGAGAGGGCCAGGGGATTAAATGTATGAATGTTGATGAGAGCCTTGACGTAAGTGGTTGTAGCTACGGCTGTGGGGCTGCTGGAGACATGATTCAATATACTTTTTTATACTTCCGAGTCTCCTGAACACGGAGCGACCCAACCGGTGCATGCACAGATTTCCCAGGGAGAGTTTCTGGACAATCCAGAGAGACTCTCTGGGCAATCTGCGCATGCAGAGTTTGGGGAGTAGGTGCGTAAAAGAGACTATAGCTCGGCTGAAAAAGTGCCGATCGACTTCGGATTGGTCTCTCCATGTTCAGGAGACTCAGGCGTATAATAGTCTATTGGATCATGTCTCCAGCACCCCCCCCAGCCGTAGCTACAACCACTTACGTCAAGGCTCTCATCAACATTCATTAATTGTATCCCCCCGCGCTCTCCCATGAGCTCCATGTAACGCGGAAGTGCAGTGGTCTATAGCTCTGCCATATTAGCACCTTCCTCCGTCTCCTGAGGAGAGATCTCTTTGGCCACACAGAGATAATTAATCAGCTATGCCTCAATCTGGTAAATGAGTTAAATGTTGCTTTGTGGTGGAATTTCCCTTTAAAAAAGGAGCTATAGATAACATTCAGCCACTAGATGTCCCAATAGAGCATCAGTGTGTCAGCATGACATTGTAAATGGCTGCTTTTTTATATAGCGCTTTTATCCAAAGCGCTTTACAATTTGTTACTCACATTTTACCCATTCACTCACACATTCACACACCGACGGCGTGGGCAACCATGCAAGGTGCCAACCTGCTCATCGGGATCAATTAGGGGTCAAGTGTCTTGCTCAAGGACACATCGACACGATGCCCGGGAATCGAACCGGAAACCTCCGGATTGCCAGACGACTGCTCTACCTCCCGAGCCACCGTCGACCCACATTGTCTCAACTAGCAGCGTGTTTATCCAATCAGGTTCATTCCACGTGAGGAAGTGGGAAGTAGGCAGGGGATACATGCAGACAACATGTAAACAACAACATTCATTTTGGACCCGCAAATACTACACCTTTCTAAAAGCTCTGTGGGTGTTTTTTCTGTTATTTTTCTTTTGGTCTACATAATTTTTTTTTTATCTATAGATAGATAACACTGGTGAGGGCATTTACATGACAGTGTGGTCGGAAGTTTATGTCGGATGAGATCTTATTCAGTAGAGGTCTTAGTCAGTAGAGAGGTAGTCAGTGGAGAGGTCTTAGTCAGTGAAGAGATCTTAGTCAGTAGAGAGGTCTTAGTCAGTAGAGAGGTCTTAGTCAGTAGAGAGGTCTTAGTGAGTAGAGAGGTCTTAGTCAGTAGAGAGGTCTTAGTCAGTAGAGAGGTCTTAGTCAGTAGAGAGGTCTTAGTGAGTAGAGAGGTCTTAGTCAGTAGAGAGGTCTTAGTCAGTAGAGAGGTCTTAGTCAGTATAGAGGTCTTAGTCAGTAGAGAGATCTTAGTGAGTAGAGAAGTCTTAGTGAGTAGAGAGGTCTTAGTCAGTAGAGAGGTCTTAGTCAGTAGAGAGGTCTTAGTCAGTAGAGAGGTCTTAGTGAGTAGAGAGGTCTTAGTCAGTAGAGAGATCTTAGTGAGTAGAGAGGTCTTAGTGAGTAGAGGTCTTAGTGAGTAGAGATGTCTTAGTCAGTAGAGAGGTCTTAGTGAGTAGAGAGGTCTTAGTGAGTAGAGAGATCTTAGTATAGAGGTCTTAGTAAAGAGGTCTTAGTGAGTAGAGAGGTCTTAGTGAGTAGAGAGGTCTTAGTCAGTAGAGGTCTTAGTCAGTAGAGAGGTCTTAGTGAGTAGAGAGGTCTTAGTGAGGAGAGGTCTTAGTGAGTAGAGAGGTCTTAGTGAGTAGAGAGGTCTTAGTGAGTAGAGAGGTCTTAGTGAGTAGAGAGATCTTAGTGAGTAGAGAGGTCTTAGTGAGTAGAGAGGTCTTAGTGAGTAGAGAGGTCTTAGTCAGTAGAGAGGTCTTAGTCAGTAGAGAGGTCTTAGTCAGTAGAGAGGTCTTAGTCAGTAGAGAGGTCTTAGTCAGTAGAGAGGTCTTAGTGAGTAGAGAGGTCTTAGTGAGTAGAGAGGTCTTAGTGAGTAGAGAGGTCTTAGTCAATAGAGAGGTCTTAGTGAGTAGAGAGGTCTTAGTCAGTAGAGAGGTCTTAGTGAGTAGAGAGATCTTAGTCAATAGAGAGGTCTTAGTGAGTAGAGAGGTCTTAGTCAGTAGAGAGGTCTTAGTGAGTAGAGGTCTTAGTGAGTAGAGAGGTCTTAGTCTGTAGAGAGGTCTTAGTTAGTAGAGATCTTAGTAGAGAGGTCTTAGTGAGTAGAGGTCTTAGTGAGTAGAGAGATCTTAGTGAGTAGAGAGGTCTTAGTCTGTAGAGAGATCTTAGTGAGTAGAGAGGTCTTAGTGAGTAGAGAGGTCTTAGTCTGTAGAGAGGTCTTAGTTAGTAGAGATCTTAGTAGAGAGGTCTTAGTCAGTAGAGATCTTAGTCAGTAGAGAGGTCTTAGTCAGTAGAGAGGTCTTAGTGAGTAGAGAGGTCTTAGTGAGTAGAGAGGTCTTAGTCAGTAGAGATATCTTAGTAGAGAGGTCTTAGTTAGTAGAGATCTTAGTAGAGAGGTCTTAGTCAGTAGAGATCTTAGTCAGTAGAGAGGTCTTAGTGAGTAGAGAGGTCTTAGTCAGTAGAGAGGTCTTAGTCAGTAGAGATATCTTAGTAGAGAGGTCTTAGTGAGTAGAGAGGTCTTAGTCAGTAGAGAGGTCTTAGTGAGTAGAGAGGTCTTAGTCAGTAGAGAGGTCTTAGTGAGTAGAGAGGTCTTAGTCAGTAGAGAGGTCTTAGTCAGTAGAGAGGTCTTAGTCAGTAGAGGTCTTAGTCAGTAGAGAGGTCTTAGTGAGTAGAGAGGTCTTAGTCAGTAGAGAGGTCTTAGTCAGTAGAGAGGTCTTAGTCTGTAGAGAGGTCTTAGTCAGTAGAGAGGTCTTAGTGAGTAGAGAGGTCTTAGTCAGTAGAGAGGTCTTAGTCAGTAGAGAGGTCTTAGTCAGTAGAGGTCTTAGTGAGTAGAGAGGTCTTAGTCTGTAGAGAGGTCTTAGTCAGTAGAGAGGTCTTAGTCAGTAGAGGTCTTAGTCAGTAGAGAGGTCTTAGTGAGTAGAGAGGTCTTAGTCAGTAGAGAGGTCTTAGTCAGTAGAGAGGTCTTAGTCTGTAGAGAGGTCTTAGTCAGTAGAGAGGTCTTAGTGAGTAGAGAGGTCTTAGTGAGTAGAGAGGTCTTAGTCAGTAGAGAGGTCTTAGTGAGTAGAGGTCTTAGTGAGTAGAGAGGTCTTAGTGAGTAGAGAGGTCTTAGTGAGTAGAGAGGTCTTAGTGAGTAGAGAGGTCTTAGTGAGTAGAGAGGTCTTAGTCAGTAGAGAGGTCTTAGTGAGTAGAGAGGTCTTAGTCAGTAGAGAGGTCTTAGTGAGTAGAGAGGTCTTAGTCAGTAGAGAGGTCTTAGTGAGTAGAGATGTCTTAGTGAGTAGAGAGGTCTTAGTGAGTAGAGGTCTTAGTGAGTAGAGGTCTTAGTCAGTAGAGAGGTCTTAGTGAGTAGAGAGGTCTTAGTGAGTAGAGAGGTCTTAGTGAGTAGAGATGTCTTAGTCAGTAGAGAGGTCTTAGTGAGTAGAGGTCTTAGTGAGTAGAGAGGTCTTAGTCAGTAGAGAGGTCTTAGTGAGTAGAGAGGTCTTAGTGAGTAGAGAGGTCTTAGTCTGTAGAGAGGTCTTAGTGAGTAGAGAGGTCTTAGTGAGTAGAGAGGTCTTAGTGAGTAGAGAGGTCTTAGTCAGTAGAGGTCTTAGTGAGTAGAGAGGTCTTAGTCAGTAGAGAGGTCTTAGTCAGTAGAGAGGTCTTAGTGAGTAGAGATGTCTTAGTCAGTAGAGAGGTCTTAGTGAGTAGAGAGGTCTTAGTGAGTAGAGAGGTCTTAGTGAGTAGAGATGTCTTAGTCAGTAGAGAGGTCTTAGTCAGTAGAGAGGTCTTAGTCAGTAGAGAGGTCTTAGTGAGTAGAGAGGTCTTAGTCAGTAGAGAGGTCTTAGTCAGTAGAGGTCTTAGTGAGTAGAGAGGTCTTAGTCAGTAGAGAGGTCTTAGTCAGTAGAGAGGTCTTAGTGAGTAGAGAGGTCTTAGTCAGTAGAGAGGTCTTAGTCAGTAGAGAGGTCTTAGTGAGTAGAGAGGTCTTAGTGAGTAGAGAGGTCTTAGTGAGTAGAGAGGTCTTTGTCAGTAGAGAGGTCTTAGTCAGTAGAGAGGTCTTAGTCAGTAGAGAGGTCTTAGTCTGTAGAGAGGTCTTAGTCAGTAGAGAGGTCTTAGTGAGTAGAGAGGTCTTAGTCAGTAGAGAGGTCTTAGTCAGTAGAGAGGTCTTAGTCAGTAGAGAGGTCTTAGTGAGTAGAGAGGTCTTAGTGAGTAGAGAGGTCTTAGTCAGTAGAGAGGTCTTAGTGAGTAGAGAGGTCTTAGTGAGTAGAGAGGTCTTAGTGAGTACCTGCTCTCAAGCCCGTCGATGTAGTCCTTCCTCCTGCGACGGCTGTCCTGGGCCGACTGCTTGTTGCGGATTTTCCGTCTGACCTTTTTCAAGATCCTTTCCTCAGCCTGCAGTGCAAACATAATTTGAATGGAAAGGTATTACATTCCAAAGAGTGGGATTAAATTAACCGCATGCTTGATTCAACTACCAGTGATCCAAGGCGAGGAATTTTACTTTTCGATTAGCAGCTCACCAGTGCCTCACAGATTCTAAATATAACAATTGTGTCCATTTTATTTACTTAGCAACCAAAAACAAAAAGTATTATTATTAAGATTAATTAAAAAGATTAAACGTCTTTATTTGTAGCACACATTGCAACATAGTCATGCAGCGAACACACACATGCGATGGGCGACAACATGCATTTTTTTGGGTCGCTGAAGAAACGTTCTCTCTGAGCTTGATCCATCCCGTCATCCTTCCCCCCAAGAGCAGCAGGGAGCAGACATGGGCTGCGGCGTGGGGCCGCACCCGGGGACCAATCCAAGTGCTCCTGTCCATCTTCGTCAGGGACGCAACAGCGATCTTTTCTGCATGTTTTTTCCATTTGGTCTATCTCTTTTTCTAGAGGGGAGAACATGCAAACTCCACACAGAAAGGCCTAGGAGATACCGCCCACCTGGGTACCTGGCAACCTGGTCCCCAAGCGGGAATCGAACCCAGGACCTTCTTGCTGTGAGGCGACAGTGTTAACCTCTACACACCACCCAGGACCTTCTTGCTGTGAGGCGACAGTGTTAACCTCTACACAC
The DNA here is from genome assembly GCF_963971535.1 of Notolepis coatsorum. Classification (NCBI taxonomy): domain Eukaryota; kingdom Metazoa; phylum Chordata; class Actinopteri; order Aulopiformes; family Paralepididae; genus Notolepis; species Notolepis coatsorum. Next base: position 17,817,891 of record NC_140183.1, on the reverse strand, counting down.
CACCCAGGACCTTCTTGCTGTGAGGCGACAGTGTTAACCTCTACACACCACCCAGGACCTTCTTGCTGTGATGAACAGTGTTAACCTCTACACACCACCCAGGACCTTCTTGCTGTGATGAACAGTGTTAACCTCTACACACCACCCAGGACCTTCTTGCTGTGAGGCCACAGTGTTAACCTCTACACACCACCCAGGACCTTCTTGCTGTGAGGAGACAGTGTTAACCTCTACACACCACCCAGGACCTTCTTGTTGTGAGGAGACAGTGTTAACCTCTACACACCACCCAGGACCTTCTTGCTGTGATGAACAGTGTTAACCTCTACACACCACCCAGGACCTTCTTGCTGTGAGGAGACAGTGTTAACCTCTACACACCACCCAGGACCTTCTTGCTGTGAGGAGACAGTGTTAACCTCTACACACCACCCAGGACCTTCTTGCTGTGATGAACAGTGTTAACCTCTACACACCACCCAGGACCTTCTTGCTGTGAGGAGACAGTGTTAACCTCTACACACCACCCAGGACCTTCTTGCTGTGAGGCGACAGTGTTAACCTCTACACACCACCCAGGACCTTCTTGCTGTGAGGCGACAGTGTTAACCTCTACACACCACCCAGGACCTTCTTGCTGTGAGGAGACAGTGTTAACCTCTACACACCACCCAGGACCTTCTTGCTGTGATGAACAGTGTTAACCTCTACACACCACCCAGGACCTTCTTGCTGTGAGGCCACAGTGTTAACCTCTACACACCACCCAGGACCTTCTTGCTGTGAGGAGACAGTGTTAACCTCTACACACCACCCAGGACCTTCTTGTTGTGAGGAGACAGTGTTAACCTCTACACACCACCCAGGACCTTCTTGCTGTGATGAACAGTGTTAACCTCTACACACCACCCAGGACCTTCTTGCTGTGAGGAGACAGTGTTAACCTCTACACACCACCCAGGACCTTCTTGCTGTGAGGAGACAGTGTTAACCTCTACACACCACCCAGGACCTTCTTGCTGTGAGGAGACAGTGTTAACCTCTACACACCACCCAGGACCTTCTTGCTGTGAGGCGACAGTGTTAACCTCTACACACCACCCAGGACCTTCTTGCTGTGAGGCGACAGTGTTAACCTCTACACACCACCCAGGACCTTCTTGCTGTGAGGAGACAGTGTTAACCTCTACACACCACCCAGGACCTTCTTGTTGTGAGGAGACAGTGTTAACCTCTACACACCACCCAGGACCTTCTTGTTGTGAGGAGACAGTGTTAACCTCTACACACCACCCAGGACCTTCTTGCTGTGAGGCGACAGTGTTAACCTCTACACACCACCCAGGACCTTCTTGCTGTGAGGAGACAGTGTTAACCTCTACACACCACCCAGGACCTTCTTGCTGTGAGGAGACAGTGTTAACCTCTACACACCACCCAGGACCTTCTTGCTGTGAGGCGACAGTGTTAACCTCTACACACCACCCAGGACCTTCTTGCTGTGAGGAGACAGTGTTAACCTCTACACACCACCCAGGACCTTCTTGCTGTGAGGAGACAGTGTTAACCTCTACACACCACCCAGGACCTTCTTGCTGTGAGGAGACAGTGTTAACCTCTACACACCACCCAGGACCTTCTTGCTGTGAGGAGACAGTGTTAACCTCTACACACCACCCAGGACCTTCTTGCTGTGAGGAGACAGTGTTAACCTCTACACACCACCCAGGACCTTCTTGCTGTGAGGAGACAGTGTTAACCTCTACACACCACCCAGGACCTTCTTGCTGTGATGAACAGTGTTAACCTCTACACACCACCCAGGACCTTCTTGCTGTGATGAACAGTGTTAACCTCTACACACCACCCAGGACCTTCTTGCTGTGAGGAGACAGTGTTAACCTCTACACACCACCCAGGACCTTCTTGCTGTGAGGCCACAGTGTTAACCTCTACACACCACCCAGGACCTTCTTGCTGTGAGGAGACAGTGTTAACCTCTACACACCACCCAGGACCTTCTTGCTGTGATGAACAGTGTTAACCTCTACACACCACCCAGGACCTTCTTGCTGTGATGAACAGTGTTAACCTCTACACACCACCCAGGACCTTCTTGCTGTGATGAACAGTGTTAACCTCTACACACCACCCAGGACCTTCTTGCTGTGATGAACAGTGTTAACCTCTACACACCACCCAGGACCTTCTTGCTGTGAGGAGACAGTGTTAACCTCTACACACCACCCAGGACCTTCTTGCTGTGATGAACAGTGTTAACCTCTACACACCACCCAGGACCTTCTTGCTGTGATGAACAGTGTTAACCTCTACACACCACCCAGGACCTTCTTGTTGTGATGAACAGTGTTAACCTCTACACACCACCCAGGACCTTCTTGTTGTGAGGCGACAGTGTTAACCTCTACACACCACGCAGGACCTTCTTGCTGTGATGAACAGTGTTAACCTCTACACACCACCCAGGACCTTCTTGTTGTGAGGCGACAGTGTTAACCTCTACACACCACGCAGGACCTTCTTGCTGTGAGGCGACAGTGTTAACCTCTACACACCACCCAGGACCTTCTTGCTGTGATGAACAGTGTTAACCTCTACACACCACCCAGGACCTTCTTGCTGTGATGAACAGTGTTAACCTCTACACACCACCCAGGACCTTCTTGCTGTGAGGCGACAGTGTTAACCTCTACACACCACCCAGGACCTTCTTGCTGTGATGAACAGTGTTAACCTCTACACACCACCCAGGACCTTCTTGCTGTGAGGAGACAGTGTTAACCTCTACACACCACCCAGGACCTTCTTGCTGTGAGGAGACAGTGTTAACCTCTACACACCACCCAGGACCTTCTTGCTGTGAGGAGACAGTGTTAACCTCTACACACCACCCAGGACCTTCTTGCTGTGAGGAGACAGTGTTAACCTCTACACACCACCCAGGACCTTCTTGCTGTGAGGAGACAGTGTTAACCTCTACACACCACCCAGGACCTTCTTGCTGTGATGAACAGTGTTAACCTCTACACACCACCCAGGACCTTCTTGCTGTGAGGCGACAGTGTTAACCTCTACACACCACCCAGGACCTTCTTGCTGTGATGAACAGTGTTAACCTCTACACACCACCCAGGACCTTCTTGCTGTGAGGCGACAGTGTTAACCTCTACACACCACCCAGGACCTTCTTGCTGTGAGGCGACAGTGTTAACCTCTACACACCACCCAGGACCTTCTTGCTGTGAGGAGACAGTGTTAACCTCTACACACCACCCAGGACCTTCTTGCTGTGATGAACAGTGTTAACCTCTACACACCACCCAGGACCTTCTTGCTGTGAGGAGACAGTGTTAACCTCTACACCACCGCCTTAGAAAGAACACAGGTTGACTACCTGCCAAAGAGGCTAATAGAAATGACAAGTCTCCGTGTTCCCACCTTGGTGAGCGGCAGGTTGTTGGGCAGCGAGATCCCCTCCTGGTTCAGCAGCTTCTGTTCCTCCTCAGTCAACTGGAGGTCTGGGTAGAGCTGCTCACACCACAACAAGGGACAGAAAGTGTCTTTAAAACCTGTTTAAAACCATTTTAAGACCCGTTTAAGGCCAGTTACGATTGGGAAACATGGTGAAAACTGCTACCACTTCTGGTTGAACCCTAGTTCTTTGAGATCTCACCAGTGCGCTGTCAGGACTGGATGGGCAAGTGTTGGCACCCGAGGGGTTAACTGAATAGCTGTCGTCCAGCCTCGCAGTGGACATCATGGGCAGCTCGTTGACGATGCACGACTCAGAGATCAACAACTGAGAGCCCCACTCATCTGCTCGGAGCACAGGAAGAAGACACGACGTTTAAAAGAGAGATCAACATCTGAGACTAGGGATGCACCGATCCGACTTTTTCAGTCCCGATACCGATACCGATACCTGGGCTTTGGGTATCGGCCGATATCGAGTACCGATCCGATACCCATTGTTCAATTAATAAACTGTATGCCTCACTGTGTGGAAGAGACTGGGATCATTCTTTTGTGCAAGGCAACATCAGGCTTGACTTAAAACATTACTTTCCTAACTTAGTGAAACAAAATGTAACAAATTAACACAGATATCAATTTACTGAATTGTTATTTATTCTTTTATTTATTATTATATTATATTATTCTAAATAAAAGAAAATCCGCTATTTTTGTCATATCGGGGCCGATATCCGATATCGGATCGGTGCATCCCTATCTGAGAGGCCCACTCATCTGCTCGGAGCACAGAATGTTTAAAACTGACATGATGCAGATTGATAACGTTGAGACCAAATACAAGACATGTACATGGATTTATCTTGGCGACACAAAGACAAGTTGACCACTTACAAGGTCCCACAGGACAACACAAGGTACAATGACAGCAGGACATCACTAACAGGGACAACACAAGGTACAATGACGGCAGGACATCACTAACAGGGACAACACAAGGTACAATGACAGCAGGACATCACTAACGAGGACAACACAAGGTACAATGACAGCAGGACATCACTAACGAGGACAACACAAGGTACAATGACAGCAGGACATCACTAACAGGGACAAGACAAGGCACAATGACAGCAGGACATCACTAACGAGGACAACACAAGGTACAATGACAGCAGGACATCACTAACGAGGACAACACAAGGTACAATGACAGCAGGACATCACTAACGAGGACAACACAAGGTACAATGACAGCAGGACATCACTAACGAGGACAACACAAGGTACAATGACAGCAGGACATCACTAACAGGGACAACACAAGGTACAATGACAGCAGGACATCACTAACGAGGACAACACAAGGTACAATGACGGCAGGACATCACTAACGAGGACAACACAAGGTACAATGACAGCAGGACATCACTAATGAGGACAACACAAGGTACAATGACAGCAGGACATCACTAACGAGGACAACACAAGGTACAATGACAGCAGGACATCACTAACAGGGACAACACAAGGTACAATGACAGCAGACATCACTAACAGGGACAACACAAGGTACAATGACAGCAGGACATCACTAACAGGGACAACACAAGGTACAATGACAGCAGGACATCACTAACGAGGACAACACAAGGTACAATGACAGCAGGACGTCACTAACAGGGACAACACAAGGTACAATGACAGCAGACATCACTAACAGGGACAACACAAGGTACAATGACGGCAGGACATCACTAACAGGGACAACACAAGGTACAATGACGGCAGGACATCACTAACGAGGACAACACAACGTACAATGACAGCAGGACATCACTAACAGGGACAACACAAGGTACAATGACAGCAGGACATCACTAATGAGGACAACACAAGGTACAATGACAGCAGGACATCACTAACGAGGACAACACAAGGTGCAATGACAGCAGGACATCACTAACGAGGACAACACAAGGTACAATGACAGCAGGACATCACTAACAGGGACAACACAAGGTACAATGACGGCAGGACATCACTAACGAGGACAACACAAGGTACATTGACAGCAGACATCACTAACAGGGACAACACAAGGTACAATGACAGCAGGACATCACTAACGAGGACAACACAAGGTACAATGACAGCAGGACATCACTAACGAGGACAACACAAGGTACAATGACAGCAGACATCACTAATGAGGACAACACAAGGTACAATGACAGCAGGACATCACTAACGAGGACAACACAAGGTACAATGACAGCAGGACATCACTAACGAGGACAACACAAGGTACAATGACAGCAGACATCACTAACGAGGACAACACAAGGTACAATGACAGCAGGACATCACTAACGATCTAAGGTAAGGAGTCTATGTTACCAGTCTTGGGGTAATCAGAGCTGTATTCACTGAGATAACAGCGTGTCCCTGTGTGTGTGTGTGGCTGTGTGTGATGTTGAGGAAACGAGAGAATAGATTTTTCAGCTCGCGTCTATAGCGTGCATAAGTACACATATACTATCGTTAATCTAGCGTTTATTTGAAAACGATTCATAAATAGGCCGACAAATGACAACGTGTCTAGTGTATTCGAGAATATTCCAATAAATGCCGTTTATGGGGGAATCTTTAAATTTTCCGATAATTTTCGAGAGAACGAAATGCTATAAAAAGGATATGAACCGATTAAAAAACAATCCGTTTCGACAATGTTGACTGCAAACAAGTCATTGATAAGCGACGGGCAGATTAGACACATAGCCATAATTTTAAACATAAATTAGGCGTTTTTAACGCTAACATTGAAGTGGATGATGGCACTCAACGGGGTTTTCAATGTTAACTGGCGATGGGAAATGGAAAATGGGCCATTTCTATTAGAACAGAAACGTGTTAGACTTCACTCTCCAAGGGGTTATTTCTATTAGAACAGAAACGTGTTAGACTTCACTCTCCAGGGGGTTATTTCTATTAGAACAGAAACGTGTTAGACTTCACTCTCCAGGGGGTTATTTCTATTAGAACAGAAACATGTTAGACTTCACTCTCCAGGGGGTTATTTCCCCATAACGTCCCCAAGAGGACTAATAAGCAAACACTTGACTTGTTATGCTCATATTGTGAGGAATTATTTCTGCACTTCATCGCCAGCACTTCTGCAGATAACAATACATCAGTAAAAGGTTGACATTGGCTGCTAATATCAGTTGGCTGATATGCAATATCTGTCTAGATATACATAGATATGTTTATCTACTGTACATGTGCAGAGGCGCGCGCACACACACACACACACACACACACACACACACTTACTTAGCTCTATGGAGATGACGTCCATGCTGTGGCCGGGTTCCGTCTTGACGTTGCCCAGGCTGCTGATGTCATACACCACCTGGTAGACGGTGGCGGGGGCCCGGGCGGTCATGGGGCCCTCGATGAGGGGCTCCTCGGAGATGCCGCTGTCGCTCTCGGACAGGTTCTCCCCGGGGAGCCCACTGGGAAACACCTTGTTGGGGTCGATGGCGTGAAGCACGTCCTCCGACTCGCTGTCGTTCAGGCCCTGGGACACAGGAAACACAACTCCAAATATGACAAATATTCCAACAAAGAGTGAACAAGAAAATAAGACAGTGGCTCAGGAGGTAGAGAGCAGTCATCTGGTAATCCGGAGGTTCCCGGTTCGATTCCCGCTCCTCCCGGGCAGCGTGTCGAAGTGTCCTTGAGCAAGACACTTAACCCCTAATTGCTCCCAATGAGCAGGTTGGCTCCTTGCATGGTCGCCTCCGGTGTGTGAATGTGTGAGTGAACGGGTCAAATGTGAGGAACAAGTTGTAAAGTGCTTTGAATAAAAGCGGATTTGGATAAAAAAAAATTATTAACTAATGACTACACATGTTTTGAAGTTAAACATGAGGTATGATTAGGGTTGCAATCCAGGAAATTTCCCCTAAAAGGTGTAGGTTTCTACATATGACATGATAACACAGCCCGTTATATTTCCATATTATTCCCATATATTCCCCTTTTATTCCTATGGAAATGTTCCACCTTTGAATATTCCCAGAATTTTGCAACCCATACCTTATGAAAAGGTCACGGCTAACCCACTGCTATACCACAGGTTCAAAGGTCATAGCTAACCCACTGCTATACCACAGGTTCAAATGTCATGGCTAACCCACTGCTATACCACAGGTTCAAAGGTCACGGCTAACCCACTGCTATACCACAGGTTCAAAGGGCACAGCTAACCCACTGCTATACCACAGGTTCAAAGGGCACAGCTAACCCACTGCTATACCACAGGTTCAAAGGTCACGGCTAACCCACTGCTATTTCAAGTTCAAGTTCAAGTTCAAGTTCTTTAATAGTTGTCATACAGAAGTACAGAATACTTTCATACAAAATGCTTCTTACTGTTACGCTCCAGAGACTGTGCTAGACAAGATAGTATCAAATAACATAATAACATAATATAGCATGAATTTAGAAGAAGAAAATGAGGTCACAGTTGTTCGGTATAGACATATGTACAATGTTCTGAGTTACCATATAATATACAATACACAATACTATGCAGTGTACTAATGTACAGTACTATCTAGTGCAAAGCAGAAATGGGATGAGGTACAATTTTAGGTACAATTTACAGTAAGGTGTACGAGTTGTAGTGCAATCCTTCATCCATAAATATAAAGTGTGGGGAGTGGGTGCTACAGTGTGTTTGTTCAAAGTGGGTGTGTGCTATAAAGTGTGTGTAGTGGGCGCTACAGTGTGTTTGTTTAAAGTGAGTGTGTGCGTGTGGATGTGTGTGCTATGTGTGTTTGGTGGTTGCTGTTGTGTAGTGTTCATTCATTGTTCGTTTAGCAGCCTGATGGCCTGGGGATAGAAGCTACTTCTGAGTCTTTCTGTGCTCGCCTTGAGACTCCTGTATCGCTTGCCTGACGGCAGCAGTTCAAAGAGGCAGTTGTTCGGGTGGCTCGAGTCCTTAATAATTCTCTTAGCCTTCCCCTTGCAACGCTTGTAGTAAATGTTCTGGAGGGTGGGGAGCCCCCCTCCAATTGTGCGTTCGGCTGAACGTGTCACTCTTTGTAGTCTGCTTTGGTCTTTTGCAGTGCTATTCCCAAACCAGGAGGTGATGTTGCCGGTCAAGATGCTCTCTATTGTACATGAGTAGAAGTTCTTAAGGATCTTCTGGCTGACTTGGAACTTCCTTAGGCGCCTGAGGAAGTAGAGGCGTTGTCGTGCCTTCTTCACCACACTGTTAATGTGTATGGTCCATGTCAAGTCCTCGGATATGTGGGCTCCGAGGTACTTGAAGCTGTTGACTCTCTCAACCGGTGCCCCGTCGATGCTGAGGGGGCTGTAGTCCTTGACCCCCGACCTCCTGAAGTCCACAATCATCTCCTTTGTTTTGCTGACGTTCAGGGAGAGGCTGTTTTCCTGGCACCATCCCGCCAGGACCTTGACCTCTTCCAGGTAGGCCCTCTCGTCGTTGGCAGAGATCAGGCCCACCACCACTGTGTCGTCAGCAAATTTGACGATTGTATTGCTACTCCTACTACTATTTACCACAGGTTCAAAGAGATACTCACACAATGGGGGTCTATCATCCACTCCTCCGAGGGTTTTTCCGAGCTGGTGAAGATGACATCGGAACCAGAGAAGTGCCAGCGCTCTGCTGTTCCCTCCTCCTCCTCCTCGCTGTGACTGAAGAACAGCTCCCCGTTCTCTGCGTCCATCTCCTGAAATAAGGTCACCCGTCTTCAAAGCTGTGTGTTTCACATTCATTGTCAGATATTTGTCTACGATAAGTGAACGCAAACGTAGTTCAAAAAGTAGAGCATCAAGTTACTGGAAACACACGCAAGGAAGAATAACAATTGCAGACTGTGATTAGGGTTGGGCACCGTTCACATTTCAACCGATACCGGTACCCGTTCCTGGAATTCGGTATCGGTGCCCAACGGCACCTTTTTTTGGTACTTAACTATATATTTTTTTTTTATTCAGTTGTACAAAAAATTCAAATTAATTAAAAACTAAGTCCAAACATCTCAATTTCAACATTATTTTTTTTTGATCCACCTTTTCTCCCATTTTTCTATATTTTTCTCCCATCCCAATTTCGTATCATCCAATTCAACCCTCCCCTGTCACGAACGCTGTTTCTTGCCTCCCACAAGCCGGCTGCAATGTGGACTAAGTCATACATAGCACAAGTCCCCTCCGGTACTTGAGGTAACAGCAGTCGCATCTTTTCACCTGCGCAGCTCGATCTCTCAGTGTGAGGAGTAACGCGTGGGAGGCTCACGCTGCCCCCGACACTTCCTGATTCTACTGCGCAGGCGCACCAACCGACTTGTAGGAGTCGCTTGTTCACAACGCCCGATCCCCACCCTTCAGTTTCCCTCCCCGTAATACGGCCAATGTGTATTACTGCGGACGACCAGCTAAACTGAAAACAATGTGGAGAGCTGGATTCGAACACGCGAATCCTAGCGTCTCCACACTGGTGGCGAGTGCCTTGCCCACTACACCACCTAGCCGCCCTCAATTTCAACATTATTATTTAGAACATTTAGTAATTTATTGTTGTAACACACTACACAAAATAAATTGCATGATGATATATCGTGTTTTTAAATGTTTAAATATCAACATTATCTGGCCATCCTCAGTAAATATGATCAAACTCCTCTGACCTCGTCTGGTCTTTCCAAAGACCCAAGAGACGGGACAGTAATATATATATATATATATATATTAGGGATGTCAGTTTATCGCGTTAATTCGATTAATTAATTACACAGCAAATTATCGCTTTATGAAAATTAACAAAAAATGTATTACAAAAAAATATATATATATTTAATTACTTTTTTTTATTTTTTTTTTAAATCTCATTCATTCCCAGTGTCAGAAATACTGTGTCTGTTACTAGGCTTGAGTAAATTGTAATGAACCAAATGAGAATTTCAATAAAAAACTTTTTTATCTTTGACTGTGAATAACACTAGTGATGCACGATATATCGGCCGCCGATATAATATCGGCCGATATGGCCGTTTTTTTACACATCGGTATCGTCCGATATCAAGATAGGGCCGATATGGGCCGATATAAAAAATTAAAAACACGTTTTTTTTTTTATCTTTTGGCCTTAAATAGTTTCAAAATATCAGTCATTTCTGAAAATAAGTTACAAAAGTAAAAAAAATTATGCATTTTGGAAAATAGCTCTTTTTGATTATCATAAAAAAGTGTTTTCTATACAGAGATATCGACATCGGTAAATATCGGTATCGGCCAGAACAGCAATATTAATATCGGTTATCGGTATCAGCCACAATTTTCACATCAGTGCATCACTAAATAACACCATGCTCAAATTGACCAGACCTGAAAAATCTAAGCAAATTAATAGATGGAAGATGATTAAACAGAAGGTTTTGTAGATACAGTACTGAATTCTGCCATCCGGACACATGCAATTTGAAATACGATTATATAATATAGAATATCAGGCATAAAATGGTTATGCAATTAAAATGCGATTAATTACAAATCCTGTAATTAATTAGATACAAATTTGTAATCGCCTGACAGCACTAATATATATATATATATATATTTGTGGAAAAGGCTCCCTCTTGTCTATATTACTCGTCTTATACTAAACATGTAAAAGGTACCGAAACTTGGTACCAATTGATCTAGCATGAATCAGTACTCGGCAGTACCGATGTAATTCAGTCGGTACCCTTAAAAGTACCAAGTTCGGTACCCAACCCTAACTGTGATTCAGGGAAGGCTCGAGGGCGGTGTGAAGGCTGCATCCCAAGCTCCACACTACAGTGGACTCTGTGTGAAGGCTGCATCCCAAGCTCCACACTACAGTGGACTCTGTGTGAAGGCTGCATCCCAAGCTCCACACTACAGTGGACTCTGTGTGAAGGCTGCATCCCAAGCTCCACACTACAGTGGACTCTGTGTGAAGGCTGCACCCCAAGCTCCACACTACAGTGGACTCTGTGTGAAGGCTGCATCCCAAGCTCCACACTACAGTGGACTCTGTGTGAAGGCTGCACCCCAAGCTCCACACTACAGTGGACTCTGTGTGAAGGCTGCATCCCAAGCTCCACACTACAGTGGACTCTGTGTGAAGGCTGCATCCCAAGCTCCACACTACAGTGGACTCTGTGTGAAGGCTGCATCCCAAGCTCCACACTACAGTGGACTCTGTGTGAAGGCTGCATCCCAAGCTATGCATCCCAAGCTACGACTATGCTTGCACCTCATGGTACCAAAGCACCTCAAAGGCGCTAAAAACAAAATTACAAACATCTCAAAACAAACTGGTCAGACTACTGCTTGACCTGACTCCTAGAACCCACCTCACCCCTGCCCACTTTGACAACCTGGGATGGCTTAGAGTAGACGACAGACAGAGTACAGCAACTTGCAATGGGCCTGGTCTACAAGATACACTACACAACCAAGGTACCCATGTACATGTCAAAATACTTCCCAAAGTTCAGTGAATACCACGATCACAACACCAGAGGGAGCTCCACAAATCATGTTAAACCCAGATTCGGCTCAAACAAGGGACTAAACACGTTTCGCAATTATGCCACATCAATGTGGAACGCCCTACCCAAAGCTGTAAAGGAATGTGAATCACTACCCACTTTCAAAACCACTCTCAAAGAACACCTACGGGAGACTGCAATTCGAAACTGGCCCCTGTAAATGTCCTAACCCAACCCCCTCCAATGTACAGTAAATGAACAAGTATGGTTGTCAATATTCCAATGTACAGTTTTGCTTGTACAGTTGTACAGTGTCCCCCACCCACCCAACCTCCTCCAATGTACAGTTTCTACATCAAATGTATATACTCTCTAGGGGAGCTCCAGTAGCTCACCACGTACCGCGAGTGCTATTTCAGCGCCGTGGGCTGAGCGCGTTCGAATCCCGGACGGCAGCCGTGCCTTTCCCAGAGTGTCTACCCCCCCATCTGAACCCTTTCAGCCTGCTTCTGTCGGTCGAACTTGACCAAGTATGAATGAGAAGAAAAAGCGATAAACGCTAAAAAGAACCAGGTGACTGGTCAAAGTAAAAAAAAAAAAAAAAATGTATATACTCTCTTTTCTGGACTCTTTTTGTATCACAAACAGTACTGTATTTGCAATGTATGTCATAAATGTATAGATGTAGCAGTACTGTCTATCTGTATGTCATGTATGTCATATATGTTATGATGAATTGAAAATGGGGGACCCTGATGTAAACAAGACGAAAGTCTTTCTCTGGTCTGCATCCCCTTAGCAATTGTATATATTGAGCTGTACTGTACTGTACCCATTCTGCAATCTGTTAATAAAGTTTTCAATCAATCAATCAATCAGCTGCACACTACAGTGGACTCGGCCCTCAGGGGCCCACATTCACAGCACAGGTTCCAAGAATGACAAGATAACCCGGTGCTGACTCCTGATCACTGTATGACGATCTGGGCCAGATGGCAGGCATCATCTGATAGTCCCTGTCCTGCATGTCTACACAAGGTTGCTGATTGTACTACAGTAGCTGGTGTATGACTTAGCTGCCAGTACGACTTACTGCCATACTGTCTTTACACCTGTATCACTGTACACATTATTAATACTTCTAACTCTGTACATAAATCTGATTAGCACTATTAACCAGCAGTACTCCTTTATATATTTTATATTCAGTTTAATCAGTCCATTAAATCAGTATAATGCAGCACAAGTACAGTACAACAAAAATAAGTTTGGCATCCAACCAGAGTGCAATATTACTGTTGCACTTTAATGTTACATTTGCACTCTGGTTGGATGCCAAATTAATTTTTGTTGTACTGTACTTGTGCTGCATGATGACAATACATTTTTATCGAATCTTAACAAATCAAGACACAGTGGAAGTTAGTGACGTTACGTCACAGGCCACTTCGCAAAACGAGGATAATGTACATCCTGCTACGCGCACCACCCACAAGCGCGTGCACATAAACACACGTCGCCACATTCATGTGGGTGACGATTCTTTACAATTACATTTACAATCATGATTAGAAATGTCCCTGAACGGACTTTGAATAGTTTGGCAATATAAAACAGCCTAGTAGTAGGCACCAATCATGATGACACATGATTAAACCCGCCACCAGAAAGTACTGGAACCAGGACAGAACAATAATAGGCGAGATGTGTATTGGACTGTTTACATTGCAAAGTAGTTCGAGTAGCTTAGAAGACACCCTGGGCCTGTTCACATGCACCCATAGATGCTGCACCTCCTTGCATATCCTTGTCGAGCCGGATAAACAAGAGCTACATTGTATTAAGACAATCTATATGTCTCACTTACTGGAGTGTCTCTTGTTTCCAACGGTGACTATTCTTCCGCATAGAAAGGCTCAATTATTCGCATTGCCAAAAGAAAATCCAAGTGTTTCAAAAACTGAGAAAATATACACAAGTTAGTTAGAGAGTTTCGGTGCTTAGATAGTGAAAAGTAACTATCCAGCTGGCAACATTGTGTCAATCATCACCGAGAGGATGCGTCGTCAGCGCACACCTACAGGCTGGGACTGATCTATAGACGCTGTGGATTTCCCTTCACGATGGTCTACTCTAGACTGAGAGTCCGCTGCACGGAACACGTAGGCCTGCGCCTTTTAGAGATCTCCCAGCGTGCCTGGTGCCCCGCCCACCCGTGTGTTTTTGATTGGACAAAGATATTAGTGGCCAATAGAAAACGAAGAGAGGCGTGTGTTTTGAAAGGGTTCCTTCAGAACCACGAATGCCTATGTTCATTTGGTCATTTAGCTGAACACTTTTATCCAAACCGGTGTGTATATTTCCCCTAAAGGAGTTGCACTTCCGCGTTCGGTTTGCGCTATCTGATTGGCCACTGACGTTTTTCTCAGCGCCAATCGCGTTACTCCTAACAAACTGGTTAAGTTTCAAGTTTCTTTAATAGTTGTCATACAGAAGTACAGAATACTTTTATACAAAATGCTTCTTACTGTTGCGCTCCAGAGACTGTGCAAGACAAGATAAGTATGAAATAAAATAACATAGCAAAATTAGAAGCAAAAAAAGATGAGGTCACAGTGTTCAGTTTAGACATATGTACAATGTTCGATGCAGAATAGACGTAGTTACCATACAATATACAATACTGTGCAGTGTACTAATATACAATACTATATAGTGCAAGGCAGAAATGGAGAATGGGACGAGGTGCAATTTAGGTACAATTCACAGTAGGTGTACGAGTTGTAGTGCAAATCCCCCATCAATAAATATAAAGTGTAAGTGTGTTTGTGTGATCTAAAGTGTGGAGAGTGGGTGCTGCAGTGTGTTGTTTGTTTGAGTGAGTGTGTGCGTGTGGGTGTGTGTGCTGTGTGCATGTGTGCATTTGATGGTTGCCGCATAGTGATTATTGTTCGTTTAGCAGCCTGATGGCCTGGGGATAGAAGCTTCTTCTGAGTCTTTCTGTGCTCGCCTTAAGACTCCGGTATCGCTTGCCTGACCGCAGCAGTTCAAAGAGGCAGTTGTTCGGGTGGCTCGAGTCCTTAATAATTCTCTTAGCCTTCCCCTTGCACCGCTTGTTGTAAATGTTCTGGAGGGTGGGAAGCCCCCCTCCAATTGTGCGTTCGGCTGAACGTGTCACTCTTTGTAGTCTGCTACGGTCTTGTGCAGTGCTATTCCCAAACCAGGAGGTGATGTTGCCGGTCAGGATGCTCTCTATTGTACATGAGTAGAAGTTCCTAAGGATCTTCTGACTGACTTGGAACTTCCTTAGGCGCCTGAGGAAGTAGAGGCGTTGTCGTGCCTTCTTCACAACACTGTCAATGTGTGTGGTCCATGTCAAGTCCTCGGATATGTGGGCTCCGAGGTACTTGAAACTGTTCACTCTCTCAACCGGTGCCCCGTCAATGCTGAGGGGGCTGTAGTCCTTGACCCCCGACCTCCTGAAGTCCACAATCATCTCTTTTGTTTTGCTGACGTTCAGGGAGAGGCAGTTCTCCTGACACCACTGTGACAGGTTCTCTACCTCTTCCAGGTAGGCCCTTTCGTCGTTGGCAGAGAGGTTAAGCTTGGCGACTCTTTCGAAGTCGCTCTCTTTCGAAGTTGGTAAGGGTTAAGGGTTAGGGTTAGTTGGTTAAGGTTAGGGTTAAGGTTAGGGTTAGTTGGTTAAGGTTAGGGTTAGTTGGTTAAGGTTAGGGTTAGGGTAACAGCCTGCTGGCGCGATTGTTAGGAGTAACGCGTTTGGCGCTGAAAAAAACGTCAGTGGCCAATCAGATCGCGCAAACCGAACGCGGAAGTGCAACTCCGTTAGGGAAAATATACACGCGAAGGGTACAACTGTTTCAGCTGAGTAACAATGTTCATCAAAGAGTTGAAACTTGAATGCTGCAGACAGTGTTGAGTGCATAGTAGTAGAGACATATTAGTATATTAGGAAGAGTGCATGATAGTAGAAGACAGTAAGATGATAAGAGATGATCCTTTCCCCTTGGGGAAATTCAGGTGTCAAAGAAGCATGTATTGTGTGATTTGGGGGGGTACAGAGCTTCACAGTCCAGTATATATACACTATAGACAGTATAAAATATAAATACAAATGCAATATAAAAAGTACAAAAAACAAGATAGTCCAGTGAGTGCACATGGATATGAGTCTCGAGTTCTTACATCCCGAGTTCTGACAATGATAGTTCTCCTGACCGCAGAGCCGGCCGGCCGAGCCCTTGGTTGTAGAGCCCCTGATGGCTGCCGGTATAAAGGACCCGCCCAGGCAGTTTGTGGTGTGTCGGGGGGGATGAGTCTTTGGCTCAACGTGCTCTTCATTCGGGCTAGCTCTTCATAGAGGGGGTGGGAGGGGTTCTCCAGGATGGCTTCTCGCTTTTTCCTCATCCTCCTCTCAGCCACCACCTCTAGATTATCCAGCTCACCGCCCACTACGGAGCTAGCCTTCTTCACCAGCTTATTCAGCTTGCTGGAGTCCCTCAAGCTGATGTTGCCCGTCCAGCACACCACAGCAAAAAAGAGGACGCTGGCTACAACCGACTGGTAGAAAGATATCAGCAGGCGGTTGCACACGTCGAACGACCTGAGTCTCCTCAGGAAGAACAGCCTGCTCTGTCCCTTCCTGTAGAAGGCCTCAGTGTTGTCCGACCAGTCCAGTTTTTGTTTAGGTGAACTCCAAGGAACTTGTAGGACTCCACCATCTCTACCTCCTCCCCTCCAAGGATTATGGGAGAAGGGGGACCCTTCCTGCCTCTCCGGTAGTCCACCACCAGCTCCTTTGTCTTGCTGACGTTGAGTTGGAGGTGGTACGAAGGTTAGTGTTTTGTTTCGTTTTTTCAATTCAGAAATGTCCAGCCTGATTGGGGCTAGCCATGGTCTAGCATGGTATGGTATGGTTGGGTTTGTGTCTCATTTAGCTATGTTCAGCCTGGCTGGGGCTAGCCATGGTCTAGCATGGTATGGTATGGTTGAGTTTGTGTCTCCATTAGCTATGTTCAGCCTGGCTGGGGCTAGCCATGGTCTAGCATGGTATGGTATGGTTGAGTTTGTGTATATTATCACAGTCATCCAACAACAATCCCCTTTGAACAGCCCATCTGAGGTTTCTCTCCTCCATGTCGCCTGTGGTGATTTTTCCTATTGCTAGGTTTTTAGTGAGTTTTTCCTTCATTGGGGAATGCCTGGGAGTGTCGCATATTTCGATTTTATGGTGTTTCTTTGTTCTTGATTTATTGTGATGTTTCTTCTTGACATGTACAGCGCATGGGGGCATTGCCTTGTGATTTCCGGCTTTACAAATACATTTTATTTGATTTGTGTCTCCATTAACTATGTTCAGCATGACTGGGGATAGCCATGGTCTAGCATGGTATAGTATGGTTGGGTTTGTGTCTCCATTGCGTTTCTTGTAAACAGGTTTGGGCAGGTTCTAAAGTCAATGGAGACGCTCACTGTGTGGAGACGAGGACACAGCACGGCTAAACCCTGGCTAGTGGAAACGAGGCCACAGCACGGTTAAACCCTGGCTAGTGGAGACGAGGCCACAGCACGGCGAAACCCTGGCTAGTGGAGACAAGGCCACAGCACAGTTAAACCCTGGCTAGTGGAGATGAGGACACAGCACGGTTAAACCCTGGCTAGTGGAGACGAGGACACAGCACGGTTAAACCCTGGCTAGTGGAGACTAGGCATAGATCGAGACGAGGCATGGATTAGCTTCTTACCGTCTTCTGTCCGTGGTCTGTCAACATGGTTTGTGGTCTGTCAACATGGTTTCATTGCTGGGTTAAGTACTTCTATTCTATTCACATAATATGCTTACTTCATATATCTATTCTATTCACATATATGCTTACCACTTGTATCTATTGCTATGTCCGCCCACTACAATCACGCGAGCTGTCTTACGCCTGTCCCGTCTCCCTGTCTCCCTGTGAGTTGCTGTCCCGGAGTGTTGACCGGAGTGTCGGACGTCCCGTGATGATGTCGGGGAGGATGCGACCCTCTCTGCGTTCCCTCCTGTCTCCCTGTCTCCGGCTGTCTCGTAGTGATGACCGGAGTGCTGGACGTCTCGCGATGATGTCGGGGAGGTTGCGACCCTCTCTGCGCCGCCCCCTATCTCCCTGTCTCCGGCTGTCTCGGAGCGATGACCGGAGTGTTGAACGTCCCGTGATTAAGACGGGGAGGACGCAACCCTCTTTGCGCCGCCCCTGTGCCTCAAATAGATCCGCTATCAGCTCTATCTTTAATCTTTCAAAATGTTCAGTTGCTATCGCTATCAGCTCTATCTTACATTTTTTTAAATGTTCAGTTGCTATTGCATGCACTCATCTGTGTTTCACTACACACATGAGTACATGCTTAACAACTGTCAGTCTGCAACACTACTATCACCGACATCTAAGAAGGGAGATCCCCCCTTGAATGGCCCTTCTAAGGTTTCTCTCCTCCTGTGGTGCATTTTTCCTATTGTTAGGTTTTAGTGAGTTTTTCCTTACCTTCGCGTGGGGTATGTCTGGGAGTGTTTGCATTCATTCATTTATTTTGCATTTATTTTAAATTTGTTGGACCTTATGGTGTTCTTGTTTTGTTCTTGACTTATTGTTATGTTTCTTCTTGACTTGTTTAAAGAAGACGTGTCCGGCCCATGGGGACATTGACGTGTGTTGTCGGGCCTTACAAATAAATTTGATTTGATTTGATTTGATAGCAGTTCCACATTCTAAACCTTCCCTTTAACAGAGGAGAATGAAACACATGTAGTGAGAAACAGCTGTGCAGACATGGTGGGACCCTGATGTAAACAAGACAAACGTCTTTCTCTGGTCTGCATCCCCTTAACATTTGTGTGTATTGAGCCATACTGTATTGTACCCATTCCGCAATCTGTTAAATAAAGTTTTCATTCATTCATTCATTCATTCATGGTATGGTCCTATAATGCAGACTTTGTATGGACGGTCCTTTAATGCAGACGTGGTATGGTCCTTTAATGCAGACGTGGTTTGGTCCTTTAATTCAGACGTGGTTTGGTCCTTTAATGCAGATGTGGTATGATCCTTTAATGCAGGCGTGGTTTGGTCCTTTAATGCAGACGTGGTTTGATCCTTTAATGCAGACGTGGTTTGGTCCTTTAATGCAGACGTGGTTTGATCCTTTAATGCAGACGTGGTTTTGTCCTTTAATGCAGACGTGGTTTGATCCTTTAATGCAGACGTGGTTTGGTCCTTTAATGCAGACATTGAAGCTTGAATGCTCAAATCGAAATCAATGTTTTTCACAGAGAAAGAATAAAAGTAGCTACTGAGGTCTAACCAGGCCAAATGTGAGGGTTCGCCTGTCCCTGGGACCTTCTCCTCTCCTCAACAGCCCCCACCCTTGCACAAACTTTCCTCTCCTCCTCACCAGCCCCCACCTTTGGACAGACTTTTATTCTTGGCGTTTGTGTTGTCTCCCATGTGTTTTAACCTTGTGTTATCTTTAGTCTTGTTCCCTTGTTAATTGTTTTATTTGTCCCTTATGGTGGTTGTTTACTCTGTCTAGTGTTCAGTCTATTCTTGTGTGGTTAGTTTTGTTTGTTTCCCTGTTTATTTCCCCAGAGTGTTTGGTCTTGTGTTTCTCCCCATGTGTGCCTCGTTGGTAATTAGCCCTCCTGTGTCCCATGTCTTAATTAGTCTGTCTATATATGCTGTGTGTTCCCTACCCTCCAGTGTTGGTTCATTATTGGAGTTCCTTGTTTTGAGATCCCTGTCTTGATGTTCCTGAGTATCCTGTCCTTGCTGTTACCCTCGTCCTTGCGCTGTCATTCGTTCCTTGTCTCCCTATTTTTCAGTAAGTCTAGTTTTTCAGTTTGTATTGTATTCTTTGTTTTCGTTTTTACAGTCTCGTTTTATTAGTGTTTATTTTGTAGATTAGTTGTGCCTTCTCCTACCAGCTCTGCTGTGGTTCCTCTGTTGTTTTTGTACCTGCTCTCATTTATGAGATTCCTTGTTTTGGTTGCTACCCTTTTTGAAGTAAAGACAATTTTTACACTTCACCCCTGGCTCCACGTCTCGTTCCACTCGTCTGCCTGTTCTCTCCTCGCTCTGTTCCGCGATTGGGTCCTCAGACAACACTATCCATAACACCAAAGTTCTATTCTATCAGACCTGGTTCTATTTTTAATTGAGGGGCTGCTTTAGTCTCCCTGCATTTAGGCAAAGTTTACACATTTTAAGCAATCGAAAATGTGCAAGTCGAGACAAATTCTACTGTACCTTTGGAAATGTTTTAATACATTTTCATTCAATTTATTCAGGTTCTAGAGTCCACTCCTCTCCCTCCCGTGTCCCACCTTCCTTCATCACCTTATGATCGATGGCCTTGCCGACCAATCCAGACCCCCCCCCCGCGCGCGCACCGTTACCAGGACACACGTCTTCCCAGTATGGCCCTCTGAACCCTCTGTGTCTGTGTGAGTGAAGGAAGGAAGGAGAGATTGTGGGTGATTGAGTGAGTAAATATCATATAGCTGTAGGTGTTCAGTCACTGTATTCGCCATATATAATAAAACGTATGGGACTTTGACTTGGTGCTGAGACATATCAGCAACACAGTCTATACTTTACTAACTAGCACATGTGGTTCAAGGACAGCAGCACCTCTTACAGTGCAAAGATATTACAAACCATAGGAGTGAATACCTGCTTGTATAGTAGACATCACATAACAGACATAACTAATGCTACAGCAGTAGAAACATAAATACAACAAGTCTGAATATTTCTCCTAACATGACTCATTTGTTGAATGATCAAGATAAAAGCATAGAGCAAAAAAAGACATATACAATACATATACTAACTATAATAGTGCAAAAAGTGCAAATACAAATAAGCGCAGGGGTTCAGATAGAAACAAATAAAAGAGAGAAAAGCAGATTACAAAAATAAGGCATAAAAGGACTAAAAGTAACGACCTAGGAGGCAGGCTCAGCTCTGGTCAAAGGCCAGGGAGAATAGGCGAGGCTTTAGCCAGGACTTAAAGACCTCAAGGATCTGGGCTGACCTGATATTCATATACTCACACGATCGCCTAGGAATACTACCAGCAGTGCCAACAATCCAATTTAGTCAATAACCAGAACCCCCAAAATTGCAGCCAACCTATGCACTTGATGTTTAAATTTATGTGTCGACTATTAGAGTAAAATAACTGGATAATAGGTGCCATTACTGATGTAAAACAAAGTGATACAAGGTACTCCTCTGATTTGTGGAAACATTGGAATCGATGCCTTTATGTATTTGAATCTATGTTGTTGGCCTTGTTTCTTTTGTTATTGTATTTTTGCTTGTTGTTGTGTATATGTGTAATATGGACCATGAGTCTGAAATAAAGTCTTCATCACCATCATCATCATCATCATCATCATTAGTCAAGAGGACGGTGAGCATCTTAACCATTTCACTACCACACTACAGAAGGCTAACCTTTCACTACCACACTACAGAAGGTTAACCTTTCACTACCACACTACAGAAGGTTAACCTTTCACTACCACACTACAGACAGTTAACCATTTCACTACCACACTACAGAAGGTTAACCTTTCACTACCACACAGAAGGTTAACCCTTTCACTACCACACTACAGAAGGTTAACCTTTCACTACCACACTACAGACAGTTAACCCTTTCACTACTGAACCTTATGTAATGTTAAACTTAAAGAGAAGACGGAGGTCTCTCTGTGCCCAGTTGAGGTCTGGCACCCTGCCATTGGCTGTGGAAGTGGGTAGATTCCAAGGAGGAGCGGTTGTGTGTTCTATGTGATCTGGGACTCGGAAGATGAATATCATTTAGTTTTTTATTGCCCTTTGTACACCTGTATGTAAAACACGAAAAAAATAATAAAACATCAAATCAAATCAACCACACTACAGAAGGTTAACAATTAGTGTGGTAGTGAAAGGGTTAATGAAAATAAAGATATCGTATTTTCTAGGAAGCTTCATGTACCAATGGCTTTGGAGTGATGAACAGAACAGTTCTGGAGATGGGATACTGCCACCTGCTGGCGTGTTGGAGCCATGCTCCACTTTTGATCAGAGGCCTTGGGATGTCTTCATGTGGATTGTGGTGCAACAGAGCAAGTCGTCATATGAAAGTATTATTATAATTAATAATGAGAATTGAATCACATAGACAAGCAGCATTTTCAACTCACACAGACGTTGTTTGTGTTTTTGATGTGTCTTACTGTAAAGACCTATTCTACATATCGACTAGCAGATACCTTGTATCTCCAAAAAGCTTTTAGTTGTGTTCATGTCACTAAGCATTGTCACTAGTTTGGCTTGGTCCCATCATGAAATACTTTCTACACATGGGGGACAATATCAGCTACATTAATTTAACCAAATTACAGTAACACACACGTACACACACAAGGCTTCTTCATGACAGTGTTCTTCGTTAATACCACCATTTATGAACACAGACTGGTAGCAGAGTATTTCCTCTCTAGAGGACATTGAGACAGATTGTACGTTTTCTGCCTGAGACCAGAATTAGTCAATTCTAGTGATGGGAATTACGTTTATTTGAAGGGGGTTACTTGGTTTATCAGTCTTGAATCTAAATCGTTGGTTTATCCACAGAATAATCACTAGGATAATGATAGGATTTGGACAACGCCTCAAATCGTTAGAATGTATGTATGATATCCAACATGAGTTCCACCTTAACATAAACAGCCTAAAAAACAAATTGGATGAAATCAAACAATTATTCATAAATGGTAAGGCAAACAAATACTGTGCTTCTCAGAAACTAAGCTTGACGATTCTGTAAAAGATCCAGAGATAGAGATTGAGAACTACTCAATAATCAGGAATGATAGGAACAAACATGGAGGTGGCGTCTGTATGTACATACACAAAGACACCAAATTCATCAACAGAAATGACCTGAATCATGAATCAATTGAAACTGTATGGGTGGAAATCCTATTCGAAATGCGAAATCCCTACTGGTTGGCTCAATCTACAAACCGCCAGATCATAGTGGCTTTTATGATACACTTGACGGGTGTTTAGCTGGAGTTGAGGATGTAGACAAAATTCTTATTGGAGACTGGAACACGGATATGCAACGAAAAGATGCACCCGTCTTCAAGTCATTCAGTAGGCTTTGTGATCTGCACGGCCTGCTAATCACCCAACCCACACGTGTATGTGAATCAACTCAGACTACCATTGACCTCATTCTGACCTCCGACAAGTCCAAGATCTCCAATAAAGGGGTTATAGCATGCGGGTTAAGTGATCATTATATGATATTCTGTACCCGCAAAAAGCTAAAACAAAAGGCTGGCTGCCACAAAACAGTCACATCTAGAGACCTCAAAACCTACTCTAGCGAGGCCTTTAACCTTGAACTGGAGAGTCTGGACTGGTCAGATGAACTCAATGGTACACTGGTTGAAGAAACATGGCTTGGTTTCAAAACCAAATTTTCAACAATACTAAACGACATGGCCCCCCTAAGAACCACCAGGGTAAAAAATCGCACTGAGCCGTGGATGCACTCCGAAATACTGGCCGCTATGAAAACCAGAGACAAAAAATGCTCTGAGTTTCGTAAAAGGCAGTCAAAGCTTACCAAAAGCACGAGCAGTGAACTCCAAGCCCACGTGACTGAACTCAAACTAGAAGAAAACAGACTAAGAAACGACGTAAACTCTATGATCAAAACTGCAAAAAAGAATTTCATCAATGACAAAACTGAGGAAAACAAAAACAAACCACGTGAACTTTGGAAATTACTCAATAATCAACTAGGATGCAGTAAAAAACTTAAAACCAGATTCTCAAACATAAACATAAAAACGGACAACATGCTCATCACAGACAAGCTGGATGTAGCCAATTACTTAAACATTTTCTTCACAAACATAGCCACAACACTGGTAAACAAACTACCCTCCCACTCAGGGCTTTATGGGGTAGAACACATAGTAGTTTACTACAAAAACCTAGGGGTCCGCAAGGACGACTTCAAGCTAGAAATGGTAACAACAGATGAGGTACTCAAAAAAACTGAGCGCCCTCCAACCTAACAAGGCCACTGGCCATGACAACATCCCCTCCAAATTCCTCAGAGACTCAGCAGCCGCCATCACCCCAGTCATCACACACATAATAAACCTCTCCATAAAACAGGGACACGTCCCCAAGGACTTCAAAATAGCAAGAGTAACACCCCTGCACAAAAAGGGCAGCAAACTAGACCCAGGCAACTACCGCCCTGTTTCTATTCTCACCTCCATCTCGAAAGTCATGGAAAAAATATAAACAGGTCGAAAAGTACCTAGCATAAAAAAATCTAATCTACGAATTCCAATCTGGCTTCAGAACATCCCACTCTCTATTTGAATGACCACATCAAACAAGAGCTGGACGCGGGCAAATACTGCGGCATGGTCATGCTGGACCTACAAAAGGCCTTCGACACTGTCAATCACTCCATTCTGATTGACAAGCTAAAAGCAATTGGTTTTGATAGTCTATCAGTGAGCTGGATGCAATCCTACCTTGAGGGGAGGGAACAGATGGTGGAGGTAAACGGTACCCTATCCCCCCCCCCCCCTCACAGTGAGCTGTGGTGTTCCACAAGGAAGCATACTAGGACCGCTACTGTTCCTAATTTATGCAAATGACATGTCGTCAGCTTGTGACTGCAACTTGTTCCTGTTTGCGGACGACTCAGCCCTGCTGGTCTCTGACAAAAACAAGTTACAGGTTGAAAAAACCCTCAGCTCGGAACTAGGCAAAATCTGCATGGCTCGCTGATAACAAACTATCATTACACATGGGCAAAACAGAGTCCATTCTCTTCGGTTCAAATAACAAACTCAGCAAGACTGACGGCTTCTCAGTTACAGTGGGTGACAATATTGTCACAAGGAAAGATGAAATTACCTACCTGGGTTCCATCCTAGAGGCTAATCTCTCCTGTGACAAAATGGCATCCAATGTAATAAAAAAAAGTCAACCAACGAACTAGATTCTTGTACCGGATCTCCTCTCTGGTAAACAAGAATACCCTGAAGACTCTGGCAGGAGCACTCATTCAAGGGTACTACGACTATGCTTGCACCTCATGGTACCAAAGCACCTCAAAGGCGCTAAAAACAAAATTACAAACATCTCAAAACAAACTGGTCAGACTACTGCTTGACCTTACTCCTAGAACCCACCTCACCCCTGCCCACTTTGACAACCAAGGATGGCTTAGAGTAGACGACAGAGGACAGCAACTTGCAATGGGCCTGGTCTACAAGATACACTACACAACCAAGGTACCCATGTACATGTCAAAATACTTCCCAAAGGTCAGTGAATACCACAATCACAACACCAGAGGGAGCTCCACAAATCATGTTAAACCCAGATTCGGCTCAAACAAGGGACTAAACACGTTTCGCAATTATGCCACATCAATGTGGAACGCCCTACCCAAAGCTGTAAAGGAATGTGGATCACTACCCACTTTCAAAACCACTCTCAAGGGACACCTACGGGAGACTGCAATTTGAAACTGGCCCCTGTAAATGTCCTAACCCAACTCCCTCCAATGTACAGTCATTTACCTAGTATGGTTTTGTCAATATTCCAATGTACAATTTTGCTTGTTTGTACAGTGTCTCCCCCCCCCCCCCCCCCAATGTACAGTTTTGCTTGTTTATACAGTGTCCCCCCCCCCCCCCCAACCACCTCCAATGTAAATTACCCAGTATGGTTGTCAATATCCCAATGTACCCAACCCCCCCCCACACAACCCCACCCAACCTCCTCCAATGTACAGTTTCTACGTCAAATGTATATACTCCCTTTTCTTGACTCTTTTTGTATCACAAACAGTACTGTATTTGCAAATCTGGTATGTCATAAATGTATAGATGTAGCAGTACTGTCTATCTGTATGTCATGTATGTCATATATGTCCTGATGAATTGAAAATGGGGGACCCTGATGTAAACAAGACGAAAGTCTTTCTCTGGTCTGCATCCCCTTAACAATTGTGTGTATTGAGCTGTACTGTATTGTACCCATTCTGCAATCTGTTAATAAAGTTTTCAATCAATCAATTCAATTCAGTGTGATATAAGCGTCCACCAAAGTTAGAATAAAAAAATATAGACCTATATTAATGTGACCCCGAAAATGTCCCCGATTCGTTCTTACAGGGGGAAAAAACAACCGGTTATGTCCTTATCTCGTTATAGAAGGCAGAAGGGGTCCCACGTGACATGTTATTGTATCGGTTATGCATTTACTAGATGCTTAACAACTTTTTTTTTTGTATCCACTTTTTCTCCTTATTTTCTATTTTTCTCCCATCCCAATTTCACCTCGCCAATTCTCCCTTCAATTCTCCCCTCCCCTGTCTCGAACGTTGCTAGACTATGCCGCCCACTGGTCGGCTGCAGTGAGGACCAAGCCTTGCATCACGTGTCCCCTCCGGTACACGAGGAGGCAGCCGTCGCATCTTTTCACCTGAACAGCGCGATCTCTCAGTGGCGAGGAGTAGCGCGCGGGAGGCTCACGCTGCCCCCGATACTTCCTGATTCTGCTGTACAGGCGCACCAACCGACGTGTAGGAGTCGCTGTCCACAACGTCCAATCCCCACCCACGGCTTTCCCACCCTCTAATACTGCCAATTGTATTAGTATGAACGACCGGCCAAGCCGGTAGCAACGCAGAGAGCTGGGCTCGATACCAGCATCTCCTGCGTTAGTGGCGAGCGCCTTGCCCACTGCGCCACTCAGCCGCCCTTATGCTTAACAACTTTTGAGTGTGAACAATAAAGTGCAAGATCCACGTGTGTTCACGTAAAGGGGAATGGATTCAGGGCAGGCGGTGAAATGGACACAATGAACGGTAAAAATAACGTCTCCCACGACTCCCGTCGTTCGTAGTGTACCAAAGAGCCTTTCAAAATAACCGGATCGTTTGCGACTGATTGATTGATTGATTGAAAAGTTTATTAACAGATTGCAGAATGGGTACAGTACAGTACAGCTCAATACATACAATTGTTAAGGGGATGCAGACCAGAGAAAGACTTTCGTCTTATTTACATCAGGGTCCCCCATTTTCAATTCATCATAACATATATGACATACATGACATACAGATAGACAGTACTGCTACATCTATACATTTATGACATATCAGATTTGCAAATACAGTACTGTTTGTGATACAAAAGTGTCCAGAAAAGGAGTGTATATACATTTGGCGTAGAAACTGTACATTGGAGGAGGTTGGTTGGGTGGGGTGGGGTTGGGTGGGTTGGGTGAGGGCTGTACATTGGAGGTGGGGGGGGGGGGGGGGGGTTGGGTAGGGGACACACACACATTTTACACTGTACATTGGAATATTGACAAAGCCTTACTTGGTCATTTACTGTACAACTAGGTTAGGACATTTGTAGGGGCCAGTTTCGAATTGCAGTCTCACGTAGGTGTTTTTTGAGAGTGTTTTTGAAGGTGGGTAGTGATTCACATTCCTTTACAGCTTTAGGCAGGGCGTTCCACATTGATGTGGCATAATTGCAAAACGTGTTTAGTCCCTTGTTTGAGCCGAATCTGGGTTTTACATGATTTGTGGAGCTCCCTCTGGTGTTGTGATCGTGGTATTCACTGACCTTTGGGAAGTATTTTGACATGTACATGGGTCCGTCACATCACTAGTCAATTCAGTCTTGTCCAGGAACCATTAGCTCTTTAAAGTGGACACATGTATCGTTTTATATGTATATGGATTTATATGTATAATTGTACATGACTTCCTTGAATCTGTGGAACGTGTTTATTAAAGAGGCACTTGGAGGCACCAAAAACAATGCCGATTTATTTTGCACATAATCTCACACACATGATCCAAGAACTCCAAACGGGTTTGCACACTTTCAGTTAGTGTGAGAGTAAATTAGTTAGAATATTGGCCACCAGTGATGTCATCGGGGACATTGAATCCTTGTGTTGTGTTAATTACAGCTCCATTATCCATGTGCACCTTGAGACTATCTAGTAGACTTGATTTCAAGTATTTTAACACAGGTTCAAGTCAAGTCGCCAGTCATTCCAAGTCCAATTCAACTGTCAATTCATTTTCAGCAAGTCTTAAGTCAAGTTGCAATTCTTTATTTGATAATAAGCAAAACATCTTAAAAAAAACTTAAACCATTGTGAATGAAACAGCATGACACCATTTGTCATGTTAATGATTCTATTGTCATTCTGGAATGTTAGAAAGGCATTCTGCTGTTCCAAGAAATAACAAATATCACCATGTATGGAAAGTGGAAAGTCAAAGAATGCTTTTGTTTATATTTTAAAAGTAATCTCCATGTATTGTTTATGTTATTATTTTATTCTTAATTAATGTAAAAGTGCACTGGATTCTGTCATAATCTGAACTGTCGCCTCAGGAACCCTCTGAACTATCTGAACATAGACAATCCTCTGCCATGCTCTGGCGGTCTGTTCGCGGTACTGCAGGCGGCAGTCCCCTTGTTCTTCCATATTGTCTGGAGCCTGTTGACAGTAATTTCTATTGTACTCCCTGTGTATTTGCTATCGGTCCTGTGTGCTCCCCAGTATACTATGTCCATATGTCCTAGTCTAGCCCTGTTGTTCCCTGTGTGTATTCATATTCATATGTTCGTCTAGTCCTGTATTCCCAGTGTTGTATTATTATTCTTGTGTCCTAGCCCCCAGCTGTTTCTTGTTATTCTAATTAGTTCCTGTATATATTCATGCCGCCCCCTGTCTACCAGTGTCGCGCCATTGTTTCTGTTTACCTCATGTACTGTTCCTGCCATCCGCGGAACAGAGACCTGTTTCCCGTGAAGCTCCCTGTATCCTGTATCACCTGTTACTCGCCTGCAGTGTTGGGACTAACGTGTTACAAAGTAACGCGTTACAGTAACGAAGTTACTTTTGGCGATAACTAGTACTCTAACGCATTACTTTTGAAATTCAGTAACGCTACTTACGTTACTGAATGGTTCCTTACTGCGTTATTTGCGTTATATACGGCGTAGATTGATAGCGAGTGGTAGTGATTATTATTATTATTATTATTATCCTCATATCCTGTCTGGCTGCGGGGAAACGCTATGCTGGGGGCGTGTTTTGTTTACTATTCCTGATCCTGACTGATAATGGCAGCGCCCAGCTACTTGCGTATTTCTCTTTTGTCGAGCGAAAAGAAAATAACGTTTTAGTTATGTCATTTGTGTTTTGGCTCAAAGATACTGGAGTCTAACGTTAACTACCAGGACTCATCCAAATCCACTCGCCACCCGCGTA
Organism: Notolepis coatsorum; assembly: GCF_963971535.1. Classification (NCBI taxonomy): domain Eukaryota; kingdom Metazoa; phylum Chordata; class Actinopteri; order Aulopiformes; family Paralepididae; genus Notolepis; species Notolepis coatsorum. The sequence continues at coordinate 17,788,439 of NC_140183.1, read as the reverse complement.
GAATGATACCAGGCAACACACAGCAAATGGGACGGAAAACTTTTTTCAACTACTTGGAGAGAGAATATATACAGTACAACATGGAAATGAGATAAAGAAAATGTTTAAGGGGCTGCTGGACTAACGTTACATTACATCTCGACAGACACTGGTGAGTGCAGTGATGTGAATGTAAATTAATGGAAACTCAAGTTGATCAACGCATTTTGACTACAAATCTGCCAGGGAATCTCATCAATACTAATCAAACAATATAAATATAGTCCTTTCATGCACAATTGATATCCTAACTATTCTAACGTTGCAATGCACGATTGATATCTTAAACAACGTTGCAAGACGGTTATAATGAAACGCTCCGGCGACAGATATCAAGGCTGTTCCTCAAGCACTTATTTTCAACCTAGAACCTAAACGTGCATGCGCGCAACCTAAACGTCCATGCGCGCAACCTAAACGTGCCTGCGCTCAACCTCCCCGAGCAATTAGGCACGGTGCATTTCTTATTACGTCGGGACATTTGTGTTTGTGTCAGATTTGTGTTTGTATCTAGACCACATTGCTTAGCAGAGTTCAGTGATGTGAATGGAAACTGTCAAGTTGATCAACCGATTTTGAGTATCTGTATCTGCATGGGAGCAATTTTTTTCTTCTTCAAGTAACTAAATAGTTACTTTTCACAGTAACGCATTACTTTTGGGTGTAAGTAACTAGTAACGTAACGGAGTTACTTTTGAAATGAGTAACTAGTAAAGTAACTGAGTTACTATTTTTCAGTAACTAGCACAACACTGCTCGCCTGTTACTCGCTCACTGTGTGCCTTTTCCAGCCATGCTGTGTATTATTTCTCGTTTGTTTTCTAGCTGCCTCAGCTTAGTGTTGTGTACCTTTGTTCGTGCCTTGTTTACTACTGCTCAGTAAAGCCTTTCATTATACTTTACTCCGTCGACTCTGCCTCCTCTCTCTGGTTCATAACCATTGTCCAGCATTTGGGTTCTCTCACCTCCCCTAGCCACAAACCCTAACAGATTCACTCCTTGCATTGCAAAGACTATTTGCTATATTGCTCTCTGGATTCTGGATAATTGTGGTTTCCTGATTTATTTCAAAGACTATTTGCTATATTGCTCTCTGGATATTGTGTTTTCCTGCTCCCACCAACAATCACAATTGTTTTTATCTAATTGTATTTCATACTGTTTTAAATCTATAAAAAATTACTTCATAGGCCTCAGTGAGACGTTACAGGCTTAACAAAGTGAATAACGACCTCCCCTCCATCGACAACTACTGCTGAAGTGCCATTGAGCAAGGCACTGAAACCCCAACCACCATTATTAGAAGACTGGCTGTAGCTAGTTCCCAGTACTTTTTTTTAGTACCAGGTACTAAAATATCTCAGACAACCAAACACACTTAATGTAAAAAGTGTGTGTAAAAGTGTGTGTTGTGTGTGTGTGTGTGTGTGTGTGTGTGTGTGTGTGTGTGTGTGTGTGTGTGTGTGCGTGCTTGTGTGTAACCCCGCCCCTACAGCTACTCCCCAATACTGTTGCTGTAAAAAGTATATTGTGCCTTTTCATAAAGTGTTATCGACTGCCACGCAGGTAAAGTTAGCCGTTTATGGTCTCACATGACAGGCATCAACGCAAGTGTTTACGTCTGTCATAAACCATGTTCTTCTTTTGTCCTTTTGGGTTTGTCTGTTCAATTTACAATGATGACATAAGATGTCACAAGCATATTTATTACAAAAGGATTTGCACTATACATCCCTACCTAATTTTTGCATTTAAAAAAAGCTGCATCATTTGTACTTTATTGTTTGCATTGTGTACTTCACTTTGTACTTTAGGTTGTACTTTAGTTTGTATATTTTGTAGTGTTTCGAACTTTATTCTTTTTACTTTTTACTTTTGTATGAAGCACAATAGGGGGCTCATACAGAACCAAGCATGACAAATAAAACAAAACTTGAACTTGAATTTGAACTTGATATTCTGGTGTAGATTATAATGATCACCATTTGAAAAATGTCATACATGACTAAATGTAGGCTATGTGATGCTATGGGCCATTACTGAAGTCTGTCTTTCTTTGTTTTTCAATAGCACATTATTATTTCTTATCCAGAGGTTTTGCGAGGTAGCCTAGCGGTTGTTTGTGCACATTCTTTTAATATTAATATTTTATTATCGGGTAGCGCAGCGGACTAAGCGTCTGTCTACCACCGCAGAGACAGTGGGATCGAATGGCATAACGACTAACATTGGGATGGGAGCAAAACGGAAAAAGGAGGGGGGAAAAGATTATACAAAAAAAATATATATTACAGAGCTGTTAGTAACCAGCTTCAAACATCACTTATTTATCTGTCAGACGAGATTAATGGATGATTATGTGACAAGAGTCCACCGTCCTTGCATTATTGCATTTTTAAAAGCTTGCATTTTGTACTTCACTTTGTACTATATAGGTCGTATACGGTTTCTGGATCAGTTTTCTGGGCGCAACTTTTAAACGTCTGTCTGAGAATATATATATATTTGTTGTATAGTGTTTGGCCTTTATACTGTAATAGTGTATGCAGCACGATCTCATGGGGCTCATGCAGCAGAACTAAGCATTTCACTGTAATGGTAAATGGTGCACATGACATGACACTAGTATAACGCTTTTATCCAAAGCACTTTACAATTTTTGTTCCTCACATTCACCCATTCACTCACCCATTCCCTCACACATTTCACACACAACACACCGACGGCGGAGGCTACCATGCAAGGAGCCGACCTGCTCATCGCGAGTGTGTTGCTCAAGGAATCATCGACACGCTGCCCGGAAGGCGCGGGAATCTAACCGGGAACCTCCCGACTACCTCCTGAGCCACTATCGCTCCACTGTAATGTACATGTCATGTATCTTATTATTATGTGACAAATAAAACAAAACTTGAACTTGAACTTGGACGCCAGAATTTGCAGACCGACGTTTAGAAGTTGCGCCCAGAAAACTGATCCAGAAACCGTTCAGCGGACTCCTTTGTGTAGGCTTTTTGTAGGGGCTTTCCTGAACAGTGCAGATCCGGGATCAGATGAGGAGGGGTTTTAAAATCCTCCGGCGCCTCACTGGATCAGCTGATGGCAATGAGTCACCATCACTTCCCGGACAGAATGGAGTTCTTGGCATCGCGGTCGTATCATTGTGTTGAGTAAACCAGAGGACTGTCTCGGTGTCGCTTTGGCACAATAACTTAAGGTAGGCATAGTAACCGAAGCTTTTAGTTTGTGTATTGTAGATAGAAGCTTTTCGTTTGTATATTGTATATTTTGTATAGTGTTTTGGCCTTTATTCTTTTGACTTTTTACTGTATGAAGCACAATCGCAGGAGGCTCATACAGAACCAAGCATTTTTTCACTGTACAATACATTATATGTGACAAATAAAACAAAACTTGAAACTTGAACTGTTCAAGACTTAATTTCAAACCGTGAGTGTCATATTCATGACTGAGTAGCCTATCTGGTTACTTGTTTTTCTTCAAAACTTTACAGAATGAACTAGACTGTTAGAGCCCGTGAAAGCAGATCACTGTTTTCCTCTGACTTGAGATCATTGACAAGGTTATGCATTTGTTTTAAGGTTTATTTCGAGAAAGATGTAGGTTATGTGCTGGTATAAAATCAGAACAGGCATTTTCGCACAATACCAGACAGACGCTTGTGCATCACTTGGAGATACAGGCTACACATTATCAACAAGAGGGGCGATAATGGCTCATGGATAATGGAGGTTCCCGGTTCGATTCCCGCTCCTCCCGGGAAGCGTGTCGAAGTGTCCTTGAGCAAGATACTTGATCCCGATGTGCCGGTTGGCACCTTGCAGGGTTCCCTCTGGCATGTGGCATCGGTGCGTGAATGTGTGAGTGAATGGGTCAAATGTGAGGAACAAATGGTAAAGCGCTTTGGATAAAACTAAAGCGCTATATAAATGCAGCCATTTACCATTTAACAAACTGTAGCATATTAGGGTTATTATTATACTCTATAAGAATAACACCCAGAGAGACACGATGCTTGTTTACAACTCAGGTTTACTTTATTCAAGTGTGGTCGCAAATACAGGGCATGACAATAGTAGCCTAGCCAGTAGAGGGTGCTGACACTCTAGCTATAGGCTATAATATCCAATACATTACAGAAACATGCATATTTTTAATATTGGAATGTCAAATGTAACTTTTTTATTTGTGTGTGTGTGTGTCTGTGTGTGTGTGTGTGTGTGTGTATGTGTGTGTGTGTGTCTGTGTGTGTGTGGGCGGGCGGGGGCTCTCTGATTTTGGAACCGGCCTATATGTCTCCCTTTAACAGGTCCTATCCTCTCCAACACAGTGAGACCATGGAGGGTGTCTGAGTGCTTCCCTGCTGCTGCTGCTGCTGCTGCTGCTGCTGCTGCTGCTGCTTCTTGACTCACGAGTGAGAAAAGAGTGCGAAACATGGCCTTCGGGAAAAGTTCCTCCCCTATCGCGGCCCCGGGCCTGGAGGTCAAGCTCGGAGCGCTCGTGCTGCTTCTGTCGACCACACTCCTCTGCGGCTTTGCCCCGCTGTGCGTCGTCAGGGGAGCGGGGAGGTGCAGCGTGGACCCAGGTAAGCGCCGCAAAGGAGTTATCCCTCGTTCCTGGCGAGAGGACCGAGAGATTTAGAGTTCTGATGTGCAAACTGCAGCTCAGTGTCAAAGGTCAGCCTTAAAGGTCTCGCTGAAAATGTGTAAATAGAGTAGCCCACTAATCGACCACAGGAAAAAAATATATACATACGGTAGTCATTTATTTACATATTGTATTGACAATGTAACAAATAAGACTATTTTTGCTATTTTTAATTTTTTTAACATGTATTATGTTATTATGTTTCAAAATCTTTCACTTTTTACGTTTTCAGAAAACCTTTACGTTCCCCTGCTGGGGATCAGTGGTGCAGTCGCGGTCACACCCGGTTACACGCCGTGTTACCAGATCACTGAGGCAGAAGTACACGCGATCGCGCACGGATGTGTACTCGCGTGTACGCGCACACAAAAATGCGCTGTATCCATTCATTGTGACTAAGTACCCGGTCACCGTTTTACATAACAAAAAGCGCAGGTAGACTAAGTGTCTGGGTGTTGGCTATCTGAATGCATCTCCCCCTTCATTCTGTGTGACACAGGCAGTGGAGGTGAATACTAATGTGGCTCGGAATTCGTGATGGGGGTCTCAGCTGCTTATGATATTGAATCAAGCGTCTGTGCTGCGCGCCAGCTTTCCACGCGCACATTCACACAAATAGAGAGCAAGAAGAGCTTGAAAGATTGCACTTGCGTATATGCGCTTGTGTGTGTGTGCGTGTGTGTGTGCGTGCATGTGTGTGTGTATAAATCAGTTATGTGCGCATGCACGTACCCGCGCGCACGCGTGCACGTGGCGTGGCGTGTTACCAGTTCCCATATTAGGACTGCACCACTGCTGGGGATCGAACCCTAACCTGAACCCTAACTTTATGTCTTAATCGTAGGATACAAACCTGGTTCAGGGTAAGGAGTGTAGGGGTAGGGAATAGGATATGAACCTGGTTTAGGGTAAGGAGTGTAGGGGTAGGGAATAGGATACAAACCTGGTTTAGGGTAAGGAGTGTAGGGGTAGGGAATAGGATACAAACCTGGTTTAGGGTAAGGAGTGTAGGGGTAGGGAATAGGATACAAACCTGGTTTAGGGTAAGGAGTGTAGGGGTAGGGAATAGGATACAAACCTGGTTCAGGGTAAGGAGTGTAGGTGTAGGGAATAGGATACAAACCTGGTTTAGGGTAAGGAGTGTAGGGGTAGGGAATAGGATACAAACCTGGTTCAGGGTAAGGAGTGTAGGGGTAGGGAATAGGATATGAACCTGGTTTAGGGTAAGGAGTGTAGGGGTAGGGAATAGGATATGAACCTGGTTTAGGGTAAGGAGTGTAGGGGTAGGGAATAGGATATGAACCTGGTTTAGGGTAAGGAGTGTAGGGGTAGGGAATAGGATACAAACCTGGTTCAGGGTAAGGAGTGTAGGTGTAGGGAATAGGATACAAACCTGGTTTAGGGTAAGGAGTGTAGGGGTAGGGAATAGGATACAAACCTGGTTCAGGGTAAGGAGTGTAGGGGTAGGGAATAGGATATGAACCTGGTTTAGGGTAAGGAGTGTAGGGGTAGGGAATAGGATATGAACCTGGTTTAGGGTAAGGAGTGTAGGGGTAGGGAATAGGATATGAACCTGGTTTAGGGTAAGGAGTGTAGGGGTAGGGAATAGGATATGAACCTGGTTTAGGGTAAGGAGTGTAGGGGGAGGGAATAGGATATGAACCTGGTTCAGGGTAAGGAGTGTAGGGGTAGGGAATAGGATATGAACCTGGTTTAGGGTAAGGAGTGTAGGGGGAGGGAATAGGATATGAACCTGGTTCAGGGTAAGGAGTGTAGGGGTAGGGAATAGGATATGAACCTGGTTTAGGGTAAGGAGTGTAGGGGTAGGGAATAGGATACAAACCTGGTTTAGGGTAAGGAGTGTAGGTGTAGGGAATAGGATATGAACCTGGTTTAGGGTAAGGAGTGTAGGGGTAGGGAATAGGATATGAACCTGGTTTAGGGTAAGGAGTGTAGGTGTAGGGAATAGGATATGAACCTGGTTTAGGGTAAGGAGTGTAGGGGTAGGGAATAGGATATGAACCTGGTTCAGGGTAAGGAGTGTAGGGGTAGGGAATATGATATGAACCTGGTTTAGGGTAAGGAGTGTAGGGGTAGGGAATAGGATATGAACCTGGTTTAGGGTAAGGAGTGTAGGGGTAGGGAATAGGATATGAACCTGGTTTAGGGTAAGGAGTGTAGGGGTAGGGAATAGGATACAAACCTGGTTTAGGGTAAGGAGTGTAGGTGTAGGGAATAGGATACAAACCTGGTTTAGGGTAAGGAGTGTAGGGGTAGGGAATAGGATACAAACCTGGTTCAGGGTAAGGAGTGTAGGGGTAGGGAATAGGATATGAACCTGGTTTAGGGTAAGGAGTGTAGGGGTAGGGAATAGGATACAAACCTGGTTTAGGGTAAGGAGTGTAGGTGTAGGGAATAGGATATGAACCTGGTTTAGGGTAGGCCTAAGCCGGGGTGTGGGTGCAGGAGGAAATGGTTCTAATGTGAGTTCCAGGTATTGCCAATGCTATATATGGCTATAACATAATGTACATTATGTACCTTTCTTCCTGTGGTCGTACTTTATTGACATTTTCTGATGAGGCCTAACAAAAATAATGGTTTGGTTCCGGTTGCCGACCGACCCTGCCGATTTAGGTGCGACCCAATTTATGTTATGAGTTTTAAAATATATATATAATTTTTTTTTTTTTTTTTTTTTTTTTTTTACAATAAAGTTTCATACAAATCTTAGTCAAACCTTTAGTATTATGGATATTAAACATGCTGGCAGAGTACATGCATCCATGTTGTCGTGAACATTTTAATTAAATAAAGAAATTCCCTATCCATAGTCGCTGTGGGAAAAAATAAAATAAAAAATTTAATTAAATAAATTCCCTACCTACCCATGGCCTTAACTGACAACCAACAGGAACCAAACAATATTTTCTGTTATGCCTGAGACCGTGTTGCAAAAGTTGTGACCGGAGTTTGCCACTTCTCACTCAGGAGCTCATCATAATGCTTTTGAAGATGGATGGGGGGGCGGGGGGGGGGGGGGTTATGAGCGGGGATGTGCCTAGTCTACCCCTGCTCTGCCTTCATATACAGTATTATCATTCGGTGGATGTGTTGTACTGCATGAACTTTAACCTGCCAAAAGCTTGGGTCATACAAAGTATGGCCATGTAGGAAGTAATAGTCTGATGATGCTTTGAGAGAACTGGGATATACTCTACCTATCGGTGACGGGGTACAACTTGGTATTTTTTGCCCCAAACCTATTGGGACCCAATGGACCTTGAGTGTTCTGAAGTTTTAACAGCTGAGGTTTGGGCCTGGGTTCAGATGTCATTAGTAGTAATAGTAGTAGTAGTTTATTTTTTCAGTCATCATCACACACAGTACAATATACATCATCATTTATCAATATTTGATTATTTACAGTGATTGAAAAGGTACAGACTGAAGCATAGTGCTTATATGTGCCTGTCCTATCCTATATTCTTACCAAAAAATACAAACATCTTGACTCCAAAACAGTATTCTAAAGAAAAGAAAAAAAAGCAAGCAAAACAGTATTATTCACCCTTGTAGTTTTTAAAAATGTAGCTCTACAAAAGGCCTGAGCAGATCTCTACAGGTTGATCTGTTTTGCTGTGTTGGTTCCACAGAGAGGCGCCACCGCTGGCTGAGTCTGGTGAACTGCTTCGCTGGAGGAGTGTTCCTCGCCACATGCCTGCTGGACCTGCTGCCCGACTACCTGGCTGGCATCAACGCCGCCTTCAGCAACATGGGAATCACAGTAAGAACCCGAAGGCTGTCAGAGTCCTCTATTAGTCTCCTTTTTGCTGATTCAACTTTATCCAGGGTTGATTGAACCTTTGCACTGAAGAACCATATAAGTCCATTTTAAAGTAATTTGGACAGCCCATTCTTCTTATAATTGTATTATTTGGATTTGCATTTGTGAGGTTAAATCTAAATCACGTGGAGTGTGGATGTTATATATCACCAGCAAGTACTCAAGTTCCACCTCTACTGTTGAATGAACACAACACTCTAACTTACCATCTTTAGATAGTAAAGTACTCAACCTCTACTGTCTTTAACTATGAATGAACACCACACTCTAACTTACCATCTTTAGATAATAAAGTCTGCTGTCTTTAACTATGAATGAACACAACACTCCAATTTACCATCTTTAGATAATAAAGTACTCAGGGCTGAGTGGCGCAGTGGGCAAGGCACTCGCCACTAACGCAGGAGATGCTGGTATCGAGCCCGGCTCTCGGCGTTGCTACCGGCTTGGCCGGCCATCATACTAACACAATTGGCAGTGTTAGAGGGTGGGAAAGCCGGTGGGTGGGGATTGGACGTTGTGGACAGCGACTCCTACAGGTCGGTTGGGTGACGCCTGTTCAGCAGAAACAGGAAGTATCGGGGGCAGCGTGAGCCTCCCACGCGTTACTCCTCGCCACTGAGAGTTCGAGCTGTCTGGTGAAAAGATGTGACAGGCTGCCTCCTCGTGTACCGGAGGGGACACGTGATGCAAGGCTTCTATCCTCACTACAGCCGACCAGTGGTATCTAATGTTTTGGTGCTGTTATAAGCTTTTGCATATACTATTCTCTGATTTGACACTGGTATTTTAATTTTGCATGGTATATTGCATTTTGAACCCAAAATTTGCAGTATAGCATTCTGTGTTAAGGGTTTTGCACATTGAAACTCTGATGTGCAAAATGCATCAATTTACCTATTTACTTTAGTGCCCCCTACTGGTCGACTTCAAAATGCTTTTGCAACCGTGGTCCCAGTGCTTACCTGTACTCAACATGCAGACAAGTGACAAATTAAAGGAAAAGCCAACATAAAGTGTCTTAGTGAGGTGTTGGGCCAAGACCTCGGCACAGATTCTACAAGTCTCTGGAACGCCCCTGGAGGGACGGAACACCCTTCTTCCTGAACATATTCTCGGTCCTCGCTCCACAATGGTGGAAAGAACTCCCCCCCCACAGTCAGGTCAGCCGAAAACCGACCAATTTTCCGCCATCGACAAAAAACACGTTTCTTCAATCAATATCTGAAATTTTAAATAAATAAATACATAAATAAATAACATTCATACTGTCTTTTACTATCATGCACTTTACCACTAAATAATCTTCCTTGCCTACAGTATATTACTACCTACTATGCTAATATGTCTCTACTACTATGCACTCAAGACTGCAGCACGCAAGTTTCAGCACTGTTTGACGAACATTGTTACTCAGCTGTAAGAGTTGTACCCTTCCTGCTGACCTGTCGTACATAACTTGTAGGTCACTTTGGATAAAAGCATTCAGCTAAATGACTAAATGTAAATGTAAAATGTAAACATATTCCCTCATTTGGTGTTTTGATGATAATGGCGGAGAGCGTCGGTCCAACATCTCCCACAGGTGTTCAACTGGGTTGATAGTACCTGGTGACTGTGGAGGCCATAGCATACGCTTCACATCATTTTCATACTCGTCCAACCATTCAGTGACCCCTCGTGCTCCAGCGAAGGATAAAGCCGTGGGCGGCACGGTGGCACAGTGGTCAGCAGCGCTGCCTCACAGCACAAAGGTCCTGTGTTCGAGTCTGCATGTTCTCCCCGTGTTTGCGTGGGTTTCCTCGAGTCTGCATGTTAGGCAGGGACTCTGGTTTCCTCCCACACCATAAAGACACATCATGTTAGACAGGGACTCTGGTTTCCTCCCACACCATAAAGACATCATGTTAGACAGGGACTCTGGTTTCCTCCACACCATAAAGACACATCATGTTAGACAGGGACTCTGGTTTCCTCCACACCATAAAGACATCATGTTAGACAGGGACTCTGGTTTCCTCCCACACCATAAAGACACATCATGTTAGACAGGGACTCTGGTTTCCTCTCACACCATAAAGACATCATGTTAGACAGGGACTCTGGTTTCCTCTCACACCATAAAGACATCATGTTAGACAGGGACTCTGGTTTCCTCCCACACCATAAAGACATGCATGTTAGACAGGGACTCTGGTTTCCTCCACACCATAAAGACATCATGTTAGACAGGGACTCTGGTTTCCTCCACACCATAAAGACACATCATGTTAGACAGGGACTCTGGTTTCCTCCCACACCATAAAGACATCATGTTAGACAGGGACTCTGGTTTCCTCCACACCATAAAGACATCATGTTAGACAGGGACTCTGGTTTCCTCTCACACCATAAAGACATCATGTTAGACAGGGACTCTGGTTTCCTCCACACCATAAAGACATCATGTTAGACAGGGACTCTGGTTTCCTCTCACACCATAAAGACATCATGTTAGACAGGGACTCTGGTTTCCTCTCACACCATAAAGACATCATGTTAGACAGGGACTCTGGTTTCCTCCCACACCATAAAGACATCATGTTAGACAGGGACTCTGGTTTCCTCTCACACCATAAAGACATCATGTTAGACAGGGACTCTGGTTTCCTCCAACACCATAAAGACACATCATGTTAGACAGGGACTCTGGTTTCCTCCAACACCATAAAGACACATCATGTTAGACAGGGACTCTGGTTTCCTCCCACACCATAAAGACATCATGTTAGACAGGGACTCTGGTTTCCTCTCACACCATAAAGACATCATGTTAGACAGGGACTCTGGTTTCCTCTCACACCATAAAGACATCATGTTAGACTCTGGTTTCCTCTCACACCATAAAGACATCATGTTAGACAGGGACTCTGGTTTCCTCCACACCATAAAGACATCATGTTAGACTCTGGTTTCCTCTCACACCATAAAGACATCATGTTAGACTCTGGTTTCCTCCCACACCATAAAGACATCATGTTAGACAGGGACTCTGGTTTCCTCCACACCATAAAGACATCATGTTAGACTCTGGTTTCCTCTCACACCATAAAGACATCATGTTAGACAGGGACTCTGGTTTCCTCTCACACCATAAAGACATCATGTTAGACAGGGACTCCGGATGAAAACTAGCTCATTAGCTAAACTCTGGCACATTTACATTGATGTGGAAACCGAAAGTATTGATTGATGTGCATTGTCCCTGGGTAATAAAAAACGTAACTTAAACTTTTATTTTGTAAGCAAATATATCAAATATATGTTTTCTTTTAATGGTGGATATATCTAATTTGAAGCAAAATACTTGTATACACCATTTATACAAAGCCTAGGAATGATCTGGGAATGACAAGGGGATAAAGCAAATTCTGGACTATAATAATGTCCGCCTTGTACACACAAGATTGTTCACACATTATTATACATTGTCTTTAGAGCAGGGCGATGGACCACCAGCCCTGATTCCAAACTCTAAGCATAACCCACTTCGAAAGAGGGCCAAAGCATAACCACTTCACAAAGCAGAGAATATATATGTAATGTGCGTCGGACATTTCTATCCCAGAGCACTTCGGCGCTAAACCAATCAGAGAGGGTCTTCGCTGTACGCGGGCTAGCCAATCAGAGAGCGTCTTCGCAAACTACGGCTACGGAAAAAAATCACGCCCCATAGACTGCTTCATTGGTACACCTTCATTTATAAAGCAATTATTGGTCAGCTCCCTTTTTACCTCGGTTCATACCTCACCATCACATCAAACCCATCTTACAGCTTACGATCACAGGACTATCTATTATGCCTCAGTACCCAGAACCCGCACAGAGTTTGGGAAAAGGGCTTTCATGTTCTCTGCTCTCTCTGCCTGGAATGGACTTCAAAAAACATTGAAACTGCAGGCCCTCACTACCTTATCTGATTTTAAAGTTCAAATTACGGACATTTTAAAGAATGAGATGAGAGAATGTCGATGCTTCACTGAATAATGTGGTGTTATATTTTATATTTATTAACTTGACCTTCTCTCCCCAGCAACCTCCTACAAAGCCTCACCTTCCCTCCTCTTTCTACCCTACCTTTTTTACCCTACCCTCCAATCTCCCCCAATCCCATTCAATCTTGTTTGCTGCAGCTCAAATGTATCCCCTTGCCCCACTTTGCCTTTTATGTCTTTGTCTGTGTTTGTGTCTTGTATGTTTGTTTTTGTTTTGCTGCCATTTTGCTCTCGAAATCATGTTCGTCTTGCTCGAAAAAAGAGATCATTGATCTCAAGTGACTACCTGTTAAAATAAAGGTTAAATACATTTTAAAAAATTTATTACATTTAGTAATTTAGCTGACACTTTTATCCAAAGCGACTTACATGTTCTGTACAACAAGTCAGCAGGAGTACAACCGTAGCAGCTTAGGGTAAGTGATATTGTTAGTCAAACAGTGTCAAACTTGAGTGCTACACTCTTGAGTGCATAGTAGCATATATATATTCGCATAGCAGGTAGTAATATAGTCATAGTAGATGACTTAGTAGTACACAATATATGTATATCATATATTTTTTATTTCAGATATTTATTGAAGAAGTGTGTTTTAAAAATAAAAATGTTGCGTTTTTTGTTTTTTCTACTGGGCAGTCCAGTAGAGAGAGAGAGAGGAGGAACGGGAGACAGAGTGGGGGGAAGACATTCGGCAAATAACGACAGGTCCGGGAATCGAACCCGGGTCGGCCATGCCGCGACTCAGCACGTTATGTGGTTCGCCACTGGGGCGCCCCGAAGAAGTGTGTTTTTAATTGATGGTGGAAACGTGGGCAAGTTTTGGCTGTCCTGACTGTGGTGGGAAGTTCCTTCCATGTTGATGTTAATTACTTAATTGTATCGTGTAGTACACGTGTAATGAAGTGTTAAGTGTAAGTAATAATATGATTGTATGTAACTGCACTTTAACTGTTCCACAAGAGGGCGCTATAGGCATAAGCTGCAGTTCCCTTTACCAGAGTTCAAACTGTGTCTTCCCTTTCCTCCCATTCTTTCAGCTGCAGTTCCCTTTACCAGAGTTCAAACTGTGTCTTCCCTTTCCTCCCATTCTTTCAGCTGCAGTTCCCTTTACCAGAGTTCAAACTGTGTCTTCCCTTTCCTCCCATTCTTTCAGCTGCAGTTCCCTTTACCAGAGTTCAAACTATGTCTTCCCTTTCCTTCCATTCTTTCAGCTGCAGTTCCCTTTACCAGAGTTCATCGTGGCCATGGGCTTCTTCCTGGTCCTGGTATTGGAACAGATAGTCTTGGCCTTCAAGGACCAGTCATCTTTCCCCTTGGAGGAGAGACGCGCCCTGCTGGTGGACGCGAGCATCCAATCGTCTTTCCCCTCGGAGGAGAAGCGTGCCCTGCTGGTGGACCCCGGCGTCCAATCGAATGACAGGAACGGGCGCAGACACTCCCACCACCAGGTCTCGGAGGAGTACGACGGGTCCCGAGGCGGGTCCAGAGGCTCGGGGCCCGACGGGAGCCACTTCCACGCGGACGTCGTCAACTCCCACTCCGCTCTGCGGGCCTTCATCCTGGTCTTCTCCCTGTCGCTTCACTCTGTGTTCGAGGGCCTGGCGGTGGGGCTGCAGGAGGACAGCGAGCGGGTGCTGGAGATCTGTCTGGCTCTGGTGATCCACAAGAGCATCATCTCCTTCAGCCTGGCCCTGAAGCTGGCCCAGGGCGGGTTGAAGCGGACGGTAGTGGCCGGCTGCCTGCTGCTCTTCGCCGTCATGTCGCCGCTCGGCATCGGCGTGGGTGTGGCCCTCACGGAGACCAAGGCCTCGCCGCAGCACCAGCTCTCCAGGTCCACCTTGGAGGGACTGGCGGCGGGAACGTTCCTCTACATCACCTTCATGGAGATCCTGCCGCACGAGTTGAACTCTGCCAGGAACCGCATCCCCAAGGTGGCCATGCTGCTCCTGGGCTTCGCTGTGGTCACCGGCGTGCTCTTCATCAAACTGTAGCCGAGCCACCCCAGTCTTCCTCAGCAACAGTAGTGTAAGGACTCATTCTCATCTAATCAGACAATGCCGCATCTCACCACAGGTTGGTGCGTTGGTGCGGATGGGCCATTTGTGTGACGTCATGCTGTGAGCTTTTTAACCCCCCAACCCCTCATCTTTTGGGGCGACAGTGGCTCAGGAGGTAGAGCGGTTGTCTGGTGATCGGAAGGCTCCCGGTTCGATTCCTGCTCCTCCCGGGCAGCGTGTCGAAGTGTCATTGACCAAGACACTTAACCCCTAACTGCCCCCGATGAGCAGGTGGGCGTCTTGCATGGTTACCTCCATTATTGGTGCGTTACGGCAAAATTTGACTTAAGTTCAAGTTTTTTTGTGGCAACCCCCATGTAGTAACAACTACCGGAGCCCAACACAACTACTCCCATTCAAAAGAAACAACTACCCCCATTAAAAAGAAACAACTACCCCATTCAAAAGAAGCAACTACCCCCATTCAAAAGAAGACTTGCATTTCCCCCCACATTGTCTGATTAGATGTGAATGAGACCTAATGAAGGGTGTGCAGAGTCTATCCACCTCTTGCACTGGACAATACTGTAGGAGAGCAGTTACCATCTATATTGCATGCTGTGTTTACAGTATATCCACCTCAGCAACTACCATTATTCCCATTGCTTAGCATCAATGAATATTGCTATCGAAACTCACAACATTCTTGAATATGCAGTTCTACAGTGTGGACAGGGAGAAACAAGAAGATTCATTGTGTGCTTGCTGGCTTGTGGTATGGGAAGAATTCTGATTTGCCTCCTTTTCTTCATGTTGAAAAGAAGCCCTTTATTGTACTCTCCGACGGGAAGGCTATGATGACCAACACAATAGATTAATTGTTGGAAATATTGAAATGAGGGAAAACTACTACAGGGCTTGAATCCTACATCTGTTTTGTATTTCAGGTAATGAATGACACTTTGAAAAGTTGTATTTTTGTAGTTACAACCAAAATGGCCTAATCTAAAGAAATGTTAAACACTGTTTTAATCATCCAGTTGATTGTATAAAATACACATGAACATTCTTTGTATTGTGACAAAGTGCTGGAGTGACAAACTGCATGGCTACGTGGTACAACTCGCCTGTACAGCAGGACATATATTTTGCCTATCATTCTAAGTTCATTCATTCTGGTTTTGGATGTTTTTTTTGTTTTTGTTTACAGTTTTATCACACGTCAGCCTAACAGATGAATGTATGTTAATTTGAGATACGTTTGTCTAGCCTACTACACCAGTACTGTCCTTGAGGTGTGTCCATGGCGACCTTAGCCAAAAAGAGGAGTCGGTTAGCCCAATGTAAACAGACCCTTCTGATGATCATATACAGGTAGGGTTCACTAGTCTCACTCCGTTATCCCCCTCACCCAGGGTCTGGACTAAATCACAATATCGAACAACAATCTTATCAGATAGGTGTTACCTGGTCACAGTGGTGGAAGAGGTACACAGTTCTTTTACTTGAGTCGAAGTAGAAATACCCAGATAAAATAGTACTCTCTGGTAAAAGTTCAAGTCCCCCATTCAAAACTTGACTTAAGTATTTCATATTGCAAGTACTTAAGTATCAAAAGTAAAAGTACATGTATTCTACATGATGTTTGTGTATTCCAGTGCTTGGGAGCATTCAATCCTCAAAGTATCGATCACTAGGCTGTCAAAGTGATGTGGTCCAGTTACGCTGCTCTGATGACTTCCTCTTGAAGTTGTCAGGCTGCACATTTTAAAGTACATAATCTTCATAAATTCTTGCCATGTTTTCTATGCAAAATATTTTTCTAGTAACTAGTAATCGATTGGTTCAGATGCATGTAGTGGGAGTACAAGTACAATACTATTGTACAAGTACAATATTTATTTTGAAATGTAGTAAAGTACAAAGTTCTCTCAAATAAAGTACAGTACAAGTAGGCCTGCCTATAAATTGTACCTGAGTGGAAATGGATTAGATACAATAGAATAGAACAGAAGTACTTTATTAATCCAGTGGGAAATTCAGCACCACAGATCGCTCACAATAAACATTTAGGTAGTCAAAAATAAGAATACACAGTCAAAGATATACTGTACATTCTAAAATATAGGCCTACAGTCCAAAAATAGTCCCTAGTAAAATGTACAGTCAAATGTCAAATGTACAGGAAGATATACAAGGATTTATACAGTCCAGTGCAAAAAAAATTATATTCTTTGTTACTTTCCACCACTGCTGGGTCAACAACACATTGAATCAGGGTAGACTGGCGACATGTGAATCTGTGTTTGGGGGTCATTGACACGAACAAGTGAAATGAACAACAGTACATGAATGAAACCGGCCGAGGGCGCCCTGTCCCCTCCATGATGTCCCCCACGTCCTCCTCCCACCACCCACCCAGTCAGCAGTGAAATCACTCCACTACGTGAAGTAGTTAGTGTCCCGTCCGCTCGGTATAAAGATGTCTGCGACGGGTGGTGGTACAGGCGGCTGTGGACCCGGACCTGGAGGACCCACTTCGGGCGCCGGGTCCGGACCTTCAAACCCCCGCAAGTTCAGCGAGAAGATCGCGCTCCACACCCAGCGGCAGGCCGAGGAGACGGCCGCCTTTCAAGAGGTTATGATGGACATCACCTCTACCAGGGTAAGAAGAACCAGGACGGAGAGAGCAGGCTAGTAGAGGAGGAGGAGGAGGAGGAGAAGCTGTCCGGACGGGCCTCGCCTGGGCTTGTCAACCTCAAACATACCGTTACCATGTTAGCTGGCCTCTCTGGTTTAGGGCTTTATTAGGGTTTTCCTAACAACAACAACACCGACATGGTGTCCTTCCTCGGTTACCTATTTCTGACAACAACGTAAACCACCGTTAGCTTAGCTTGGCTAGCTAACTTGTAGCTGCAGAGAAGGTCCACACTGGCTTGTTTACTGACCGCGATGTAGCTGTCATGTCACTCATGCTAACGTGGTGTTGTTGGGTAGTTATTAACAACACTAACGTAACGTTGATGACATTAGAGTTAAATAGGGCAACTTAACGTTAGCCTGTAGTAGTACTCTCAATGGTTTCTAAACTGATAAACCGGGCGATGTTGCTCAAACGCGTTAATGTTTGACAGGAAGAAGCGATTAAGCTAACGTTAAATTGAAATAATCTGCTGCTGCTGCTGCTGCTAACACCTTTTGACTAAGAAGGGTAGCTGATGTTAACGCTACCTAGTACGGTTAGTTGGGTTATATAGCCGTTTTTTTTGTTACTTTATAATGTAGACAGTTGACTCTGGGTGACGTATAATATAAGTTAACCTTAAACGTATGACATATTAACCAGCTACAGACTAGTGGTACCGTTGTCACCGGTTCACGTACTTTTTTGCATGCAACGACTGAACCATTACATTATGAATTGAAAATGGGGGACCCTGATGTAAACAAGACGAAAGTCTTTCTCTGGTCTGACTGCATCCCCTTAACAATTGTGTGTATTGAGCCGTACTGTATTGTACCCATTCTGCAATCAGTTAATAAAGTTGTCAATCAATCAATCAAAACCAGTTGCTCAACAGTGAGCTAACGTTACAGTGGGCAGTGCCAGTGTGGAGCAGCATCATCATCATGCATGTGGCCAATTATCACAACCGTGTGAGCCTATTAATGTGGGCTACTTTACACAGCCTCCACTCCTAGCTTTGACTGTATGTAAGACTATCACTTAGTAAGCCAACTCTCAAATCCAGCTCACACAACTGTTAATTTGGTAGTGTTTAATTAGGAATTCCACAGTAGGGCTTGCCCTGGTCCTCCCACGTTGAAAGCTTGGCATTTGTCACGGTCATTGCGAGACGTCTTCTCTCCCCATCCCCAGTTGCCTGAGTAAATGGCATGGCGGCTGTTGTAATAATTTTGTTAACGTTAAGGAGAGTCCGTGCTTTCGATGTTGGGAGATATGGAGAGAGGAGTTTGTGAGCCGAGAGAGCTGATGCAGGGGAAGTTGTCATCCTTCCATAAATCGTGAGGTTGGCAGCAGTGCACTGCATTCTCCAGCTCAATTCTGTCAATGGCCCGCCTCCAACTTAGCATCCTCTCTTTCTTTCATTCACACTCCCCGCGTGCACATACACTCTCATTCTTACACACCCGACTCTTCCACCATTCATTGAGGGTGGCCCCATACCGCGGAACTGCCTCTTCTGGGAATTCCTTTGAGGCCCTTGTCGTTTATGGCCCCCAACCCCCATTATACACACACACACACACATACACATGTTTTACTGCAGTAGTGTGTGGGCGGTCCAATCAGCCTAATGGCAACAGGGATGGATAGTACATCACTGGGGTGGGGGGGGGGGGGGGGGGGGGGGGGGGGGTGGTTGCACGTTACCGGTAAACGGAGACGAGGTACTCTGCAAATAACTGATGTGCTGTCTGCTGACTGTGAGGTACCGCGTCAGGAGAAAGAGAATGTGTGCATGTTGGTACCGGCAGTCTGCTTTCACTAGCGGTGGCCGATCTTCACCGTTGTACGTGCGTGGTAAATTTTACCGCAGATGAGACTAGCCTTCGTTCCATCTTCACTGCTGTGAACAGTCAATTCATACGCCAGTGTTCTACCCGTGTGCTTGAGCCTTGATTGATTGAAAATGTTATTAACTGATTGCAGAATGGGTACAATACATTACGGCTCAATACACACAATTGTTAAGGGGATGCAGACTAGACCAGAGAGACTTTCGTCTTGTTTACATCAGGGTCCCCCATTTTCAATTCATAATGACATACACGACATACAGATACATATCATGACATTTATGTCATACATGACATACAGATATACAGTACTGTTACATTTATGACATACAAGATATACAAATATGCATTACTGTTTATCAGAGATCCTAAAAGGAAGAAACTGTACATTAGGAGGGGGGGGGGGGGGTTGGACATTTACGGGGGCCAGTTTCGAATTTCAGCCTCCCGTAGGTGCTCTTTGAAGGTGGGTTGGGATTATTTTACGGGCTGTGGGTAGGGCGTTCCACATTGTTGTGGCATAATTGTGAAACGTGTTTATTCCCTTGTTTGAGCCGAATCTGGGTTGAACTTGAACATGATTTGTGGAGCTCCCTCTGGTGTTGTGGTCGTGGAATTCACTGACCTTTGGGAAGTATCTTAGTGGTGTGTAGTGTATCTTGTAGACCAGGCCCATTGCAAGCTGCTGTACTCTGTCGTCTACTCTAAGCCATCCTAGGATGTCAAAATGGGCAGGGGTGAGGTGGTGGTATGCGTCTTGTTACCGCGGCGAGAGCCGCCATGGGGCCTTTCTTCTAAAGCCAATACTTGTCAATTGTCAATACTCGCAATGAGGTGATTGGCGGCGGCACGTTGTTGCGCACATGAGTGCGAGGCGACAGGTGTACTAGGCGACAGGTGTACTAGGCAGCAGGGCATTCAATGAAGCCAGTGATTCAAATGTATATCACGGACTGTAGGATTTAATTTGTGTCTGGTGCGGTGGATATCAAACCACGTTCTTGGGGGGGATTGTCGGTGTGATTCATGAGCCGGGAGAAACCTGTGAGAAGATGATTTGAATATTGGGGCCTGAGAAGCTCCATGTTGTACAGTAGCTCCTCTCGGTGGCCCCACAGTCTTAACCAGTGGCATGCAGTGGCACGGTTAACCTTCTGTAGTGAAAGGGTTAACCTTCTGTAGTGTGGTAGTTAAAGGTTAACCTTCTGTAGTGTGGTTGTAGTTCAACACTGTTTAAATGTAAAGAGAGAATGGCTTTTTTGTGTGTAAATTCCATTGAAAAAGGTATGAATTGTTGGTGTGTTTTTTGCAGTGGTCCGTATCAAATATGTATTTTTTTATTGTCTGTAGATTATAGTCTGTAGGTCACGGCACCTCCACACCAACACAATATTCCATTTAGAATAATATCTCAAATGTTAAATATCGGCCCGATCAGTCGACCAGAATGACCAGTAAACAGAAGGCCAAGCCCCTCAGCCTACTGAGAGTTAATCGTCTATATTATCTAGTGAACAGAAGGCCACGCCCCCTCAGCCTACTGAGAGTTAATCATCTTATCTAGTGAACAGAAGGCCACGCCCACGCCCCCTCAGCCTACTGAGAGTTAATAATCTATACTAGTGTAGTGAACAGAAGGCCACGCCCCCTCATCCTACTGAGAGTTAATCATCTTATCTAGTGAACAGAAGGCCACGCCCACGCCCCCTCAGCCTACTGAGAGTTAATAATCTATACTAGTGTAGTGAACAGAAGGCCACGCCCCCTCATCCTACTGAGGCTACGTTTAGACGGAGATAGTCTGAACAGAAACCGCAAAAGTCGTCTCACTTTTAATTTTGCGTTTAGACTAGCGTTTTGGGATGGAATTCTGCGTGCAGACGACGCTGTAACGACGGAGCCCCACTGTCACACGATTGGCGCATATGTCACATGACGTGCTGTGAAGACCCGCCCTACTCTGCCTCTGATTCGCAGACTGTGGGTGGGGAATGTGATTGGACCAAAGCAGAGTCACTCACAGACAGTGGGTCCAGTACTAATAGTTGTGATAGCTGCGCGACAGATTCTTGTGTATTTAAAAGTACTGCCAATGTAGCCTTCAGGTGATCGCCATGGATAGAATCAGACATGCTTTGTTTACGCTTCTAGGCTACTGGCGCATGCCTGTGATGTAAGCAGTACGCGCGACGAGAGCCTTGACAACCCTTTCGTCATCGTTTTATGCGGTTTGACAGTTTAGATGATAGCATAAAGGTTTATCGTTTCTAGGAATTCCACCCTGGAAGGTGGTCTCACTTTTTTACGGTTTCACCCCGTAAAAACACTGTTTCCGTATAAACGAAAGGCACATCCGAAAAAATATTTTTGCGGATTCACCTGCTAGCGTTTCCGTCTAAACAGGGCAGAGTTGAGCATCTATTCCAGGGGTTCTCAAACTTTTTCATACCGTGACCCCATTTTATTTAGGAATTTTTTTGGGGACCCCACATCGCGTAATTTCAACGTGGAATTAAGGAATATCAAAATAAAAGCACACGTTGTTGAACTTGATCATGCATATTTATAAGAATTTAATTACAGCACTGTTATCAATACACATTTATAAAACAAGGCATATTTAGCCAGGATATGTTGCCAGAACATAAAAATAAAAATAAAAAATTAAATAATGTTTTACTTGCCAACCAATGTGTGACCCCACTGTCACCTACCCGCAACCCCAATTTGGGTCGCGACCCGTAGTTTGAGAACCACTGATCTATTCGGTTGTTCTGACACGATATTCATGTCCGGGGCCAAATGCTCTGCCTCAGACAGTGGGAGACACTAGGAGCACATACCGCACATTTTTTTTTTATGACTGATCTATTAAAAAAACAGCGCTGCCGCTGAGGCATGTTGAAAAGACCAGAGCCTCAGCCAACGCAGGAAGCTTGGCCCCGGAAACTGTTTATTGGAAGGTTGATATGTCACGAGTCACGACTCAACCCAATACGAGCTAGTGAACAGAACGCAATGCCCCCTCAGTCTATTGAGAGTTGGCTGTGCTCGGAGAGGGTGACCTAAAACACCTGAAGCTGAGAAAATAATACTTATTACATTAAGATTCCACAATAAGCTATTTATGACTGAATTAAAACATAATTGTACTGGATCAGCTCTAATTGACAGGAGACATTGTCCCCCACATGGAGAATTTGTCTTGGCCCTGGGATCAAGTAAAAAACATTGAATGTGCATTATAAAATAAAGATAAAAAAAAACTAAGACCAAGTCAACCAGTGTTTGTCCAGTCATGATGAATAGCTGACTTCAAGGAGATGTGAGATTCAGCAGGCCAATTTTGAATGTTTTGTTTTTGAATGTTTTATATCATTCAGCGTTTCCGTTAGCCGGTAATTACCGGTATTTGACTGGCAAAATCTGTTGAAGTCCGACATATTTAATCTCTCCGGTCATAGTGTCCGGTGAAAATAGTTCCCTCTGGGCACAGTTTGATTATTTGAATTGTATTTGGATGGGCTGGAGTTGGGTGGCCTATGCGATGAACGAAACAATCATTGCGTTTGTTGTCGTTGCTTCGCTCAGCGAGAGCTTGCTGCTGGATTTGCGGAAGGCATGCAGCTGCAGACCCACAGAACCCACCAGCTTTGCTGGCACAGTGCGGTCCCCAGACCTGGAAAGCTGCTCTGCGGGTCTGCAGCTGGATGCTTCTTGCAAACTAACTGCGGCCGGCTCGCGCTGATAACAGCTTTCATTGTTGGACCGGCTGCTTGGTGGAGCAACGATGAAACGAATGTAATGAATCGTTCGTCGCATGGGCTATTTAATTTTGGCCTGTTTTGGTACGGTTCGGGTGGTCAAGTTGTGCTTGGAGGGAGTTGTTTTCACCGGACATTATGACCAGCACCAAGTCGTTGGGACTCGGAGGTGGAGATATACATCACGCAAACCCACGATAATGTTGCCGTCTCTCTCTGCAAAATTTCTCAGTTCTTCGCTTGATATAATTAATACAAATGTCCAATATAACGGAATTCGTTAGCTCATAAAAATGTGATTATAACAGACTGCTGTTTAGTGTCGGACCGACTGCCCACATACGCGGTCTATTTTATTTCAAGTCAGCAGCAGCACGGAGTATCGAGGGACTTATTTTATTTGGAATATATTAATGACTATACGCAAAAGTAGCCTCGTTTTAAGTAACAATATTATAAATCTACATGCCTTGAGGATGACATTCTTTATATAGCCTATATCAATTGTTTTAAAGCTCAATAAACTATGACCGGAATTAATCTCATTTGTCCGGTAGATTGAAATCTTGCAGGTCACGGAGACCGGCAACAATTTTTTCTAACGGAAACCCTGATATCATTTCATCAAACCTTTATTTAAACTCGAAAGTCAACTGAGGTTTCCCTCATTTACAGTCACATCGAGTGTACATACACAAATAAGCAAAAAAAGTAAGGCTGTCAAATATATCGCGTTAATATCGCGTTAACTCCCGATTCTATTAATGCCACAATTTTTTTTAACTCAAGATTAACTAAATTGTTTTTCTTTTTTTTTTTACTAGACTTCACTCAGGTGTATTATTGATGCTCTCATTGGTACTATGTTTGTTTCTGAAGTGTGTGTGTGTGTGTGTGTGTGTGTGTGTGTGTGTGAGATATAGAGAGAGAGGGGGGTGAGAGAGATGAGGAAGGGGCAAAAGAGAAAAAGAGCTGGGAGAGTGTGTGTCAGCGTTTCCGTTAGCCGGTAATTACCGGTTTTTGACCGGCAAAATCTGTTGAAGTCCGACTTATTTAATATCTCCGGTCTTAATGTCCGGTGAAAATAATTCCCTGAGTCTAAGCACAATTTGATTATTTGAATTGTATTAAAATAGGCTAAAATTAAATAGCCTATGCGATGAACGAAACGATCATTACATTTGTTTCCTCGTTGCTTCTAATAATGACAACGACGTTGTCGGCGAGAGCTTAGTGCTGGTGTGCGGACTTTTGTGTGAAGCTGCAGAGCCAGAGAGGCAACGGCACAATGCAGTATTCCAGCAGTACTCCAATTCGGCCATTTTCAGCCAATGTTGGGTGGGGGGCGCTGTTGTGCGGTTCCCAGAAAAGAGCCAATAACAGCTAAATCAGCTTCTCTGCAGCGCCATACTCTTTGCAAATAAGTCGTTGCGAGGTGGAGAGAGTCGTCACGCAAACCACGATAATGTTGCCATCTCTCTGCTTTCTCAGTTCTTCGCTTGATATAATTAATACAAATGTCCAATATAACGGAATTCGTTAGCTCATAAAAATGTGATTATAACAGACTGCTGTTTAGTGTCGGACCGACTGCCCACATACGCGGTCTATTTTAGTTCAAGTCAGCAGCAGCACGGAGTATCGAGGGACTTATTTTATTTGGAATATATTAATTAATGACTGTATACGCAAAAGTAGCCTAGTTTTAAGTAATAATATTATAAATCTACATGCCTTGAGGATGACATTCTTTATATTGCCTGCCTATCAATTGTTTTAAAGCTCAATAAACTATGACCGGAATTAATCTCATTTGTCCGGTAGATTGAAATCTTGCAGGTCACGGAGACCGGCAACAATTTTTTCTAACGGAAACCCTGGTGTGTGTGTGAGGGAGAGAGGGGGGTGTGTGTGATTAATCAGCCCTTGTGTGTGTGAATGTAACAAGTTCCTAACGTTTTCTTTCCCCTATTATTTCATGCACACTTTATTCATTGTTTTAAATTATTCTTTTCTTTTAAGTTATTTTGTGCATCACTCTGTTTTGAATTTGATGCAAATTTGCAATGCATGAGGGTCATCCTTTTGTGTTAAATGGCTGCACAAAGCAAGCATTTGTTGACTCGCATGTTGATAAGAGTATTAAAACTTGGAACTTGAAAAAGATCTGTTTAAGGTATAAAAAAAAAGAAAAAGAAAAAAAATTCGATTAATTTGCGATTAATCGCGAGTTAACTATGGACAATCATGCGATTAATCGAGTTAAATATTTTAATCGTTTGACAGCACTAAAAAAAAGGCATATTGTTTGTTTCTTGCAGAATGCAATTTTTACGGATACCCAATACAATACACTGTTTTGGGACTATATGAGTTAACACTACTGAAAGTGCAGATAGGATGTTTTCCCCCACTTATTTAAAGGGGAGATGAAGCATAGCGATAAACACATAGTCATAGCATCAAATTCGTATTTAGATAAACCACAGAAAAAATCACGTTATAAAAATAAGGCGTTTCTAAGAAAAAACGATTTGTAATGTCCATTTATGTAGCATTTATGAACATGTGCGCCGCCATTTTGTTGCTGACGTCACGGTGTTGGTTTGGTGTATACACTGCTGGTTAGCTGCATAGTAAACATGGACTGTCGGGTCAGTCAAATGTTGCCTACCAAACAACGGGACCGCGGTGGTTCTTTTTGTATTGCTCCTGGCTGTTCAAACTAATTTTACCGTGTGAAAGAGAGAGGAAAGTTGGTTAATTTCCACAAACTACCAGTGAAAAAAAACAGTGTTGTTGGCATGTTGGCTCAGGCTGGCTGCACTCAGGCGGCGCGATCAGCCTGTTGGACAGGGAATGAAGATCTCCAGCGAACACTTCATTGCCTCGGATTATGTTGTTGGGGGTGGGAGGTTTGTCCAGAAGACCACTAATCAGCTGAAGCCTGATGCGGTTCCCTCGGTCTTCGACAGACAGACCGGCGCAGGCAGTTCAGCGTCTGGAGCATTTAGCCTGCTGGCTACCTAGCTCCAGGTCAACCAGCCGGGCGTCGGGACCATTTAGTCCACTAGCCATCGCTCCGGGAGCTAACGCCGGTACCCGGCTGGTGCTAACTAACTAGCCATCGCTCCGGGAGCTAACGCCGGTACCCGGCTGGTGCTAACTAACTAGCCATCGCTCCGGGAGCTAACGCCGGTACCTGGCGCTAGGTAGCCCGCAGGCTAAGTCGCGACCCAAAATTTTGAACCACTATGATTTATGTAAAAAAATGCAGTAATACGCAATCTTTCAAAACATGAAATAAACACAAAAAAGTGCAACAAAAGTGCAACTATTGCTAAAAAACCAATGAAATTAAATAATAATAATAAATAATTATGCTTCTTAGCAGACTTCTTAGCTTAACATAACAGACCTACAGTAAGTTTGGGGGAACTAATGGGATAACTGGGGTTGCAACAAAAGTGCAACTAGGGCTAAAAACCCAATGAAATTAAATGATAATAATAAATAATTATGCTTCTTAGCAGACTTCTTAGCTTAACATAACAGACCTACAGTAAGTTTGGGGGAACTAATGGGATAACTGGGGTTGCAACAAAAGTGCAACTAGGGCTAAAAACCCAATGAAATTAAATGATAATAATAAATAATTATGCTTCTTAGCAGACTTCTTAGCTTAACATAACAGACCTACAGTAAGTTTGGGGGAACTAATGGGATAACTGGGGTTGTAACAAAAGTGCAACTAAGGGCTAAAAACACACTGAAATAATAAATAATATATCCTTCTTAGCAGACTTCTTAGTTTAACATGCAGGGAACTAATGGGATAACTGGGGATGTTGTTTGCTCCTGACAAGAGTCTCAAAGTCTGGGGTGATGGTAGACAAAGCAACTCTGAGGTCATGCTCAATGTCCAATCTGTTCCTCCGCTTTGTCTTCAGCTGGACCAGATGACATCTGTGCTGGCCATATTAAAACTCATTAACTCTCAATAACTGTCAAACTAAATGTGTGAGCCTTGGGATATGTGTGAGATAATGTGCAAAATAAATCAACTTTTTACGTGTTTCCTGTCGCATGGGCCTACAGTAGTTCTGTGACATGGGCCTACAGCAGTTACAGTGGTTCTGTTTCCTGTCACATGGGCCTACAGTAGTTAGTGGTTCTGTTTCCTGTCACATGGGCCTATAGTAGTTACAGGTGGTATGTTTCCTGTCACATGGGCCTATAGTAGTTACAGTGGTTCTGTTTCCTGTCACATGGGCCTATAGCAGTTACAGTGGTTCTGTTTCCTGTCACATGGGCCTACAGTAGTTAGTGGTTCTGTTTCCTGTCACATGGGCCTATAGTAGTTACAGGTGTTATGTTTCCTGTCACATGGGCCTACAGTAGTTACAGATGTTCCGTTTCCTGTCACATGGGCCTACAGTAGTTACAGATGTTCTGTTTCCTGTCACATGGGCCTACACTACAGTAGTTCCGTTTCCTGTCACATGGGCCTACAGTAGTTCCGTTTCCTGTCACATGGGCCTAGTTCTGTTTCCTGTCACATGGGCCTACAGTAGTTATAGTAGTTATTTGGTCCCGACAAGTGATTCTGAGAAGTTACTCAAAAGTCAAAGCTCATTTCTTCTGTAAGTGAATGATTATACGTCAGACTTGCTTAACCTCAACACCAGTATACCAGTTTGCTTTGTGAATGATTCTCCTCATGGAGCTCTTAGTGTATTTCTTTGTGAATGATTCTCCTTGTGGAGCTCTTAGTGTATTTATTTGTGAATGATTCTCCTTTGTGGAGCTCTTAGTGTATTTCTTTGTGAATGATTCTCCTTTGTGGAGCTCTTAGTGTATTTCTTTGTGAATGATTCTCCTTTGTGGAGCTCTTAGTGTATTTCTTTGTGAATGATTCTCCTCGTGGAGCTCTTAGTGTATTTATTTGTGAATGATTCTCCTTTGTGGAGCTCTTAGTGTATTTATTTGTGAATGATTCTCCTTTGTGGAGCTCTTAGTGTATTTCTTTGTGAATGATTCTCCTTTGTGGAGCTCTTAGTGTATTTCTTTGTGAATGATTCTCCTCGTGGAGCTCTTAGTATTTCTTTGTGAATGATTCTCCTCGTGGAGCTCTTAGTGTATTTCTTTGTGAATGATTCTCCTTTGTGGAGCTCTTATAGTATTTCTTTGTGAATGATTCTCCTCGTGGAGCTCTTATAGTATTTCTTTGTGAATGATTCTCCTCGTGGAGCTCTTAGTGTATTTCTTTGTGAATGATTCTCCTTTGTGGAGCTCTTATAGTATTTCTTTGTGAATGATTCTCCTCGTGGAGCTCTTAGTGTATTTCTTTGTGAATGATTCTCCTTTGTGGAGCTCTTAGTGTATTTCTTTGTGAATGATTCTCCTTTGTGGAGCTCTTATAGTATTTCTTTGTGAATGATTCTCCTTTGTGGAGCTCTTAGTGTATTTCTTTGTGAATGATTCTCCTTTGTGGAGCTCTTAGTGTATTTCTTTGTGAATGATTATCCTTTGTGGAGCTCTTATAGTATTTCTTTGAATGATTCTCCTTTGTGGAGCTCTTATAGTATATGTCGTTGGCTGCTGCCATGAGGGGTATTCAATGTTGTGACCTTTAAATGTTTGTGTTTCAAATTTACCACAGATTCTTATGTGGGTTGTAGTCAACTCCCAAGTGCATGAAAGTAGAATATGATTTAATAAGGGTAGCCTGTTTTTGTATGGTCAGTCCAGTCAACGTTAAACAATAATTTAGTGAGACAGTTATTGAGAGTAAATGAGTTTGAAATGAATATGGCCACCGGTCATCAGGGACATTGAATCCTCAATGAAATGAGAAAAAAAAAATATGAATACTGTACCTTGTCGTCTTATAGGAAACTGCTACCTTATCATTTCACTGAGCTGTAATTAACACAACACAAGGATTCAATGTCCCCGATGACATCACTGGTGGCCATATTCAAACTAAATTACTCTCAATAACTGTCTCATCAAGTTATCTTTGTTTAATTGTGGATGTGTGAGATTATGTGCAAAATAGATCAGCATTGCGATGTGATCTATATGCATGCTACTAACCCAACCCCCTCCAATGTACAGTCATTTACCTAGTATGGTCGTGTCAATAGTCCAATGTACAATTTTGTTTGTTTGTACAGAGTCCCCCCCCCCCCCCCCTCAATGTACAGTTTTGCTTGTTTATACAATGTGCCCCCCCCCCCCCCCACCCACCTCCAATGTAAATTACCCAGTATGGTTGTCAATATCCCAGTGTACCCAACCCCCCCCACCCAACCTCCTCCAATGTACAGTTTCTACGTCAAATGTATATACTCCCTTTTCTTGACTCCTTCTGTATCACAAACGGTACTGTATTTGCAAATCTGGTATGTCATAAATGTATAGATGTAGCAGTACTGACTATCTGTATGTCATGTATGTCATATATGTCCTGATGAATTGAAAATGGGGGACCCTGGTGTAAACAAGACGAAAGTCTTTCTCTGGTCTGCATCCCCTTAACAATTGTGTGTATTGAGCTGTACTGTATTGTACCCATTCTGCAATCTGTTAATAAAGTTTTCAATCAATCAATCAATCCTCCCTGCTTAAAAAGCTGGATTCTGCGTAGAGCTGCCGCGGTATTGATGTTTTCCTTACCGCACAAATTTGCGAAATATTTCCTACCGCCGCGGTTATCGCACAAAAAAAAAGAAGAAAAAAAAGTTTGAATGCATTTTTTTCTTTTCTTTTTTTTGTAGTATACTCTTTATAGCATATAGCCTGCCTCTAGTCTAAATGTCTATCTTTAGAGGATGACTTTGCAGCATGAATATTGTTTGGGATTCGGCAAGCACGCATTCGTTATTGAAAGTGAAACACTGATTCGAAGTCTCCCCTCTGGTAGTGCGCCGTTCACTCGGTGTCGCGGGCAGCGGTGGTAGCGCCCGATGGTTACCCCCCTTGACCCTTTCTTCTTCTTATTATTATAAGTTACTACTTATGATTAACAAAGGCATTCGATGTGTGTTCTATTATGATATGTGTGTAGTGTTCTGATAACGACTTGGTGAAGCGACGTCGAGATTCATTTGGTTTGGCAGCGGGAGCTAGATTTGCGAGAAGCATGCAACTGCAGAGCCGCAGAGCTGACAGTTGTGCGCGCACAGTGCAATACTCCAATTCAGCCATTGGCAATTCAGCTGTTGGGTGGGTGGCGCTGCTGAGCTTCCCCAGACCGGACCTGAGAGCGCCGCTGGCTCTGTGGCTCTGCAGTTGCATACTTCTCGCAAATCTAGCTCCTGCTGCCAAACCAGCGGAGATATAATAGTCATCACGCAACGTTTATATTTCACGATAATGTTGCCGTCTCTCTCTGCCAAATTTCTCAGTTCTTCGCTTGATATAATTAATACAATGTCCAATATAACGAAATTCGTTAGCTCATAAAAATGTGATTATAACACACTGCTGTATTTAATGTCGGCCGACTGCCGTGCATTGCTTTGGTTGAGAGTATTATTATAAAAAACAGCGGTGATGTGGTATTCAGCTAAACTCTGCGGTGGGCGTGATGTAACAGCGATACCGCGGTAATCGCGGCAGCTCTAATTCTGCGTACCGTACTGCCATACGTTTTTTAACGGGTGCAGGCTCTCTCACCCACCACTGCACTTTGTATCAGTCCATAGGATGATCCTCTCGATACCAAAGAAGACAATCACACATGTTGATTTTTATCCTTAAGTCATTGCTAGGTAAGCTGCCCTTATATATCTCCAGACTTCTGTCCTTTTATACTTGCTTTTTTAATACCAGGCGACCAGCAAATGGGATGCTTTTAAATGTTCCTTTGATGCAGTCAGAGCTTGGTAAAGCTGCATTCTCCCACTATTCTCCCTTTTTATGGAATACGCTGCAAGTAAAACTTTGTCTAGAGGCACTTCCTACTGTAAATGCGTTTAAAGGTATGCTATGACTAGCCCTTCATGAAACATGTAATTGTTTTACCTGATGCTATTGCTGATGTGATTATGCTCCTTGCCACTGCACAAATGGCCTTCTGTATTTATATTTGAATTGTATGTTTTTTTGTTTAATGCCCTGTTTTATGTTGAAACTTGTTGTGTGCCGTGTTGGTCAGGACTAGAGATGTTCTGATACCATTTTTTTCCTTTCCCATCCGATTCCGATACCTAAGCTTTGGGTATCGGCCGATACTGATCCGATACCATTTTTTTTTATTATATACATGATGATGATGATGACTGTTTTATATATACTGTTTTTTAGTAATAACTAGAAAGTAATGGTATTTATTCAACAACAGGTGATTGTATAGATTTGTATTAGTATCATTAATCAATGAGTGGGGCTGCAGCACTGAAGATATACCCTACTCCAATGATCCACACGGACATTATTAGTTGCTGCACTTGCTACCAGAAGGCTCCGGTTCAGTTAGTAGTAGAGGCTCTGTTGTGATTTTTGCACAATAAATATTCAACATTCTCTTTTGAGACTCCGCCTAAGACTCTTATCATTTGGCACTAAAAGCGAAACATTGTCACCGATATGGCTGTCCGCAACATGTCATTAATTGTGTACGCGAGGTGGTTCAGTGACGACGCTAACGTGAGCTAGGTTAGCTAGCATGAGCTACCGGCAGATGGAAAGACTAACGTTACTGGTGAAAATGTGATTTACGTTGGAATACTCCTTTGCCAACTTGCTGTACTTTGCTTGCAGGTCTGCAGCCATTATTGCTGGATTATGAATAGCCCCAACTTTAGCCAAGGTAACGTTATGGCTAAACCTTTAACGTTAGTTAACGCTAGCTTTCGGTTAGCTGTTCAATGCTAATAACACCACCAAGCGAACCCATCTGAGCTCCCCGTCAACACCGCTCTGTCGGGAGGATGGCATTTAAGAAAGTATCTGCTGTTAAAATGACAAACAGCATTGACACTTTAATTCACGGTCGGTTAAACACATGTTTGTTTTATAATGCTCACTCAACAGACCGCAGTGTTGTTGATAAATTACGTGGTATCGGAGCGCAGCATTAGAGGGTACTCTACTCGCCGATACCGATACCAGCATTTTAGGCAGTATCGGCGGCATTTCCGATACTGGTATCTGCATCGGAACAACTCTAGTCAGGACTCCCTGGAAGAAGAGATCTTGTATCTTTTTAACCCTTTTACAGTTTTACTACCACACTACAGAAGGTTAACCTTTCACTACCACACTACAGAAGGTTAACCTTTCACTACCACACTATAGACGGTCTGTAGTGTGGTAGTGAAACTGGGTTAACCCTTTGTAGTGTGGTAGTGAAAGGTTAACAGTCTATAGCGTGGTAGTGAAAGGGTTAACCCTTTGTAGTGTGGTAGTGAAAGGGTTAACCATTTGTGAATGAATGAATGAAATGAGAACTTTATTTAACAGATTGCAGAATGGGTACAGTACGGCTCAATACACACTTGTTAAGGGGATGCAGACCAGAGAAAGACGTTTGTCTTGTTTACATCAGGGTCCCCCATTTTCAATTCATAGTGACATTTATGACATACACAACATATATGACATCATGACATTTATGGCATAGGGACATAGATGACATACAGGTATATAGTACTGTTACATTTGTGACATATACGATATGCAAATATACAGTACTGTTACCCATAGATCCTGACAGAGTATATACATATGATGGGGAGGAGACTAGGGATGCACCGAATATTCGGCCACCGAAAATTATCGGCCGAAAATGGTTAAAAAGGGCACTTTCGGCACCGAAAGTTTTAGCACCGAAAATATATCACTGAATGTCAAATAACAGGGTTACGTTCGTAACCTAACGTGTTGTTGTGATGACGTAATCAAAACGCGGCTACAGACATAGCATGCGCAACGTGTAACGTGAGCAGCTTGGCAGCTCTTCCTGCGTTCTACAGCCTGTGATAACTCCTCTTGTCTTGGGACGCTGTTTCTTTTTTATTTTTAGCGTTTATCGCTTTTTCTGGTCAAGCATGACCGACAGAAACAGGTTGAATGGGATGTAGAGTAGGGGAAGACACTCTGAGAAAATACGGCTGGTCCGGGAATCGAACTTGTGTACCCCAGATCCGTGACGAGCACGGTTGTCCCCGACGCAGAAATAGCGCCGAGGTACGCGGTGAGCTACGGGAGCTCGCCCGAGTCGCGCTGTTTCTATGTAAACTCTGCGAGCAACGCATCCAATAAATGCGTCTTTAACATGCTTTATATCCTCGCCATTACTATATGCCCGTCGTGGTTAAAAACCTTTTTAACTAACGTTAGCGTTAAGCTAGCTAACAACGCTTCCATTCCTCTTTCACTAGTCTCTTTAACTACGTCATCCCCCGCTGAGTCACGGGAGATGTAGTAAATACAACAGTCCTTCCATGTATGCTAGAACGCCGTGAATTATGACTCAGTAACCACTACAGTAGAGCCATATGAAATCCGTTTAATTTTTTTCCAAATTCCATTTTTTCCGTTTTAATATTTCAGAATTCTGTATTTTGCTTTGTACGCTCATTTTACCATCAGAAATAGTGTCTAATAAGTGGGAATGTATAAATGTCCACAATTTAATAAGATATAACAGTCCATTTAATAGGGCTGTCTTAAATACTTCGAAGCTTCGTTCGATGGGCATGGGATTCGAATATGAAAAAAAATAAATTGATTATTAAAAAGAAAATAATAATAATTATATATATACTTGCAAAATCAACTCTGCGTCTCTTTGTTAACCCTTTAATCGCCATGCTTATTCTGCCGATGACGCTGTACAGCAGGGGTGTCAAACTCATTTTCACAGAGGGCCACATCAGCATTATGGTTGCCCTCAAAGGGCCAAAGACCGTATAAATGTTAATGTAATGTAAAATAAATGTAGCTACACATTTACATATTGTTAAACATGTTGTTTCTGTATTTATTACTTATTCAAGTTATACATATTGCATATGCATTTGCATAAATGTAAAAATATATGTTAGCTTATGTTATTTTAACAAATAATTTTTGTTTATCAGAACCCCATATTACTCCATCAATCAATGATCAAACCATTCAAGTAAATAACAAAGAAGAATATCATCAAATACAAGCTATGACATTAAGTTTGTTCAAAACCTTTTTGTCACAGTCAAGAGGGGCAGAACTAACAACTGTGAGCTGCAAAGAACACGTGGGACAGATGTAGCAGATGTTACAAAAACAAATGGCTGCACACAACCTTGCAGAGGCCATACATCCAACTAATGGAAGATAGTTTAATTAACTTTAATTAACAGATTGCAGAATGGGTACAGTACAGTACAGCTCAATACACACAATTGTTAAGGGGATGCAGACCAGAGAAAGACTTTCGACTTGTTTACATCAGGGTCCCCCATTTTCAATTCGTAATGAAATTGCTATTATGTGTCTGCATGAACACACAACTGTAACTGTACTCAAAAATAACAAAATAAGGGTTGTCTCAGTTCACAACTATATTGGTCAAGTTTTGGGTGGGACGCCTATTGCTTATTAACAGCGGAGGAGTGCTGCCGAGTGCTTCCGCGTTTTCCCTGATTGGCTGCGACACGCCCCGTGGCAGGCGCGGCAACCGCAGAGCAGAGCGGCAGAGCGGTATCACCCAATCCAATCCAATGATGTGCGATACCATCCGGGAGACGATAGGCCCTTTAGGTATTTGCCCTTTTCGAGCTCAGACCCATTCCCAATGATAACGTCAGGCTGGATGGATGAAAAATTTATGGATATTGCTAATAAAAGAAATAACGATTAAAACCCGAGTTTTCTCGGGTCTTGGCACTCAACGTATGGCAAGTTAACCCGACTAATCTCATGTTTGGCACTGAATGGGTTAATGTCAAGTCCTGTGTGGTAGTGAAAGTGTTAACCCTTTTGTAGTGTGGTAGTGAAAGTGTTAACCCTTTGTAGCGTGGTAGTGAATGTCTTAACCCTTTGTAGTGTGGTAGTGAAAGCGTTAACCCTTTGTAGTGTGGTAGTGAAAGCGTTAACCCTTTGTAGTGTGGTAGTGAAAGGGTGGAATTGAACATTGAGGAACTTTGTACCAATGCCAGAATGCAATGAAGACTTGAACCTGTGACTCTGTAGAGCTGCTCCTTCTCCTACGGCAGCCTGTTTAGGTTAAATGTGGTAAAAACCACGTGATCCAGATTTACCGGTTTCTGTGGGTGTTTTTTAAATAGTGCAAGTCTGTAGTTTTGTTACTTTTATTGCAACACAAGCAAAATAATTTTCTTTTTGAATGGTGAAAATATTTCCTTCTATTCGCCTGCTTGTTTTCTCACTTCAAACAACCAAAGGTGTGACAGAGTCCTCGCCTCACCAAATGAATCACACAAATGCTCCAGGGCACGGTTCAATTTAAAGGGGCACTTCACCAAAACATTGCTGATTTTTATTTTGCACATAATCTCGCACACGTCCAAAAACAACTAGTGCTGTCAGGCGACTAAAAAGATTAATCTAATTAATTACAGGATTTGTAATTAATTAATCTTTAATCGCATTTTAATCGCATAACCATTTTAGCCCTGATATTCTATATTCTATAATCATATTTCAAATTGCATGTGTCCGGATGGCAGAATTCAGTACTTTATCTACAAAACCTTCTGTTTAATCATCTTCCATTTATTAATTTGCTTAGATTTTTCAGGTCTGGTCAATTTTAGCATGGTGTTATTCACAGTCAAAGATAAAAAAAATATAATTGATATTCTCATTTGGTTCATTACAATTTACTCAAGCCTAGTAGACACAGTATTTCTGACACTGGGAATACATTCCCTGAGATCCATAGATGTCCCTAGAATCAGATACCAAGAACATGCAAATGGCCCATATTAAAAAAAAATATCTGTAAATGTGTATTCTACGTTCTTATGGAATGAATGGGATAAAAAAAAATTATATAAAAAAAATAAAGACATTTTTAAATACATTTTCATAACGTGATAATTTGCTGTGTAATTAATTAATCTAATTAACGCGATAAACTGACAGTCCTAAAAACAACACAAGGATTCAATGTCCCAGATGACCTGACCGGTGGCCATATTCATTAACTCATTTACTCTCAATAACTGTCAAACAAAATCTCCCCCCCCCCTGCTTTTTCCGTCTTTCTCCCATCCCAATGTTAGTCGTTATGCCAATTCCCAATCCCCTTCCTGGTCGTTGCGCACTCTACCCCCTACCGTCTGTCTGGGAGAGTGGAGGCTATCACATGCTTCCTCCGACACATGTGCAGCCAATCAACCGCTTCTTTTCACCTGGCAGCGCGGACTCTCACTGGGAGAGTGTAACGTGTGGAAGGATCACACTACCTCTCCCAGATCCTTCCCTCCGCTGTGCAGGCGCCCGACCGAACTGTAGGAGTCGCTGTTTAAAACGACCAGGACCCACCCTCACCGGCTGCCAATTGTGTCAGTATGGACGGTCGACCAAGCCGGAGGTACCGCTGGCAGTTGGATTCGATCCCACTGTCTCTGCGGTGGTAGACAGACTCTTAGTCCGCTGCACTACCCGGCCGCGCCAAAGTGGCCCGTTTTAAACTAAACAAAAAAAGCATCTGTATAAAGTAAGGCCGGGCCGTTAACCCATTCTCCGCCTCCACTTTGATTCGTCCTAATCCCTTCTCTGCCAGCTATTTTGTCTATGGATATGTTCACCTACTTTGCAGGGCTATAACTTTTTAAATTGTATTGCTAAATTGACATTACTATGGCCCATTCAACATCGATTAGCTATTGTTCAGGGTGTAGGAACGTTTTACTTTTTCATTCACACATTCATATAAAAATACTGTCTAGAGTATAAATATGTTTTTATCGTTTTCTGCAGTAATTCATAGAACGTGAGATATAGCCATTTATGCATATATTACATCATCAAATGCAGTTTGCTAGCGATTGACGTCAGATAAAAAATTTCAATTGTACAAGCCAGGTCCTAAACGTCATGACTCATCATCTGCTGGTGACCGGAGGGGGGGGGGAGGGGGGGGGGGTGGTGGTGTTGTTTATAATGCAATGACCGACGTTAAATGAATCATGTAGTATGGGTGATATGTTGATCATAGCAGTTTGTATGGATAATAATAATCAAACACGCTGAAACTCACCGCAGCTTCCTCTGACCGTTGGGTGATCAGCGTGGAGCAGAAAGATCGCTATTATGGGATATTGATCTAGACCAGGGGTCAGCAACCTTTTTGACATAGAGTGCCTGTTTGAAATATAGTTGTAACTAGTGTGCCTCAACAATATTCCATGCATCGTAATTTCTCATAATCTGGTATTTTTAATGAAAATGTTTACATTATTACATCATTATTGTTATTGTTATTATTAACAATATTATTATGATGGTTGTATCAACCATAAATCTGAGTTTGGGGGGGGGGGGGGGGGTGGGAATGCAATGCAGACAAACAGCTGCATACAGTGCGACCATTTCACTCACATTTGCCCATTCATTTTTGGACACTGTACGTGTGCTGTCATAGCTCCACCTACAGGCCTAATGGAGAACACCAGGAGAACACCAGGATGTGAATGGAGGGTGAATGTGAGGTATATCATGTAAATAAGTTTTGATTGATCGCAAGACTACACTGTAAAAAAAGAATTAAGTTACCAGAACTTTAAAATATTGATATTCAGTTACTGTGCATTAAGGTTTTCAGTTTTCAATCCATAATAAGTTAACAGAAAAATAAATACACAACCACATTATTTCAACCTAATAAAACTATGTTTATTGTCATTGTTTTAAGAACGCAAGTTGACTTGGTAATACTCACATTTTGAGTAAATTTGAGCTTTTAACGTGTGCAATGTTCAATGAAATAGAAAAATAAATAATAAAATTTGTTGATTAATCCCACTGGTCACAATGGTCACCGTAATAATGTTTTTGTTATAAGGCTCTGCAAATGTTACTGAATGATGTAGCAATGTATTTCCAGCTAAATTGAAATAATAAACAAATAAAGGGTCTCAATTAAATATGTGGTAGTAAAAAGAAACTGTGGGAGGATTTCAACAAGATAAATGCGACAACAGTGCAAAATATTTCACTATAATGTTTCAAAGCAAAATGCATTTTTTATTTTTTTTAGTGCTGCCCCCTGTGCCTATGAAAATGCCCCCGCGTGCCTGTGCAGGCACGCGTGCCTAGGGTTGCCTACCCCTGATCTAGACGAACCATTTCCGGGTTGTATAATAATATATACGTCCAAATAACGTTGTTTATTGAGTTATGGCAACCGATCGATTATCCAGTGTGTCAAGATGGAGTCCCGCGAGTGGCGGACGGAATAGGGGGGACACCAAGCACTTCCGGCCCGGCGATCGGCCACCAGGTGGCGATATTGAACCGTTGGAGAGTTGAGTGTAGATCCCCAGCACCCGTCAATGATCCGTCGGTGAAATATGAATGCCATGACAGATTTTTGAAATATTGATCTCGATGACATCGTAATCCGTCATTGGCAGATTAAGCATGGCGAGGAATGACGTCTGAATCAGTCATTGGCGAAAGATGGGTTTTTAACGCCGTTACCGGGCTAAGTTGACGGCCGACTCTTATCGCGCGATAAAACATTTACCGCCGTTAATCTATTCTCAAAGTTGGGTCTGGGAGCCAATTACATTAGCTGATGTACCATAAATCCTCTAATAGTGGAGGGTATTCAAATAGAGGACGGGCCTCTTATAATGGCCGGGGGTTTGATACATGCAGACCAATACCGGCCGGCTTCCAATTATTTTTCGTGCCGTGGTATAGAATGAGAAACTCTTGCCAATGCAAA
Source organism: Notolepis coatsorum (assembly GCF_963971535.1). Lineage (NCBI taxonomy): Eukaryota > Metazoa > Chordata > Actinopteri > Aulopiformes > Paralepididae > Notolepis > Notolepis coatsorum. The sequence continues at coordinate 17,749,631 of NC_140183.1, read as the reverse complement.
TTAAGTGCTGCCTTTCTCTACCGTTCCCGCTACACTGACTACATTAACGTTTCCCTCTCATTGGCGTTAGCATTAGCGTTAGCTAACGTTGTCATAGCTAGATCTGTGGTGTCGGCTGGATGACGTTGGCTTCGTTTGCAAACGTTAGTTAACGTTCGCTGTTAGATCTGATCACAATCAGCCAGTATCACCTCTTCCTCTGTTGGCTCGTGTAGTTTCTGCGTTGTGTTTATCTCTGGATCTTCTCATACCGGCTGTACATCGTGGTCATTCCCCTTTAATGCAATCCGTAATCATAATAATTCAGCACCGTCAGACGTGTTACCTTTCTTGGAAAACGTTGTTTATTACATAAACAAAAGCCTCATATCAGATGTTACCCATCTCGTATTGTCATTGTTTAGTCTTAATTCTCTTCTCCATTGTCTCTTCCAATGGTTCGGGCCTCGTTGTTAGCCAAACCACCATTTCCTGTTAGCCAAAGCTAGTGATGATGCGTCACTCCCCTCCCCCACCCAGCGAGGGTGGAGAGGGATGAAAGTCTCTGATCAACGCGTGCGTTCTTCTGTGTGGTTCGTTTCTCATTCTGGCTTACACCGGGAAGAAACGTACTTTTCTATATTCTCGCCATAGCAACGACAGGCCCGGCCTCTCTTCTTGTCGCTATGTGACGCGCTGTCATGACAACTGCTGTTCACCTTCCACACACTAAACGTCCGTTCAATTGATGTCTCTCTGCCTGTCTGCACTTTCAATGCTTATCAAGATGACGAATGACCTTGGAGCACACACCCTGCTCGCTGCTCTCACACTGACTCTCTCTGACCGCCTCCTCCACCACATCTGTTGTCTTCCTTCTCTGAGATGGCTATAGCCATGCATTATACATTATATACACTTTATACACTTTAAAAAACCTCGACATCCTTCACTATCTATATGCCGTTGGCAGGCGGGGCTGGCGTTGTCCAGTTGACATTACAGATCATGATGCTATGATAGCGTTAGCTAAAGCTATTGCTATGTTATCAACTCGATTCGACTCGGGTAGAGTCGAGAAGGTACCACACGCAAAATTGTCCGTGCGGGCCCCGCAACCTAGTATAGACGGTTCCAACTTCAGTGTGTGAATTACGTTAATCCACCACAGTTTCACAATTACGCAACTGCACTCAATATTTAAATACCAATGTTAGTCTAAATAAATGTAGACAGACAATGTACGTATTAAAAAAAAATAGAATGGATTATGTCCATGAGTGTCATTTTTAGAAATGAAGGCCGGCCTCTTATATAAGCCTCTCTCTAATAAAGGCCTGGTGCTCTTTGCAGCTGAGGTAAATATAAGACCCGTCCAATATTAGAGGATTTAAATTGTAAAACAATTTATTAAACACAAGTACATCTTATTGAACATTATTTTGATATTTCATTACCAATTATCATAGCAAAACAGCTTTTTCAAACAGTCTGTAATGCATTTTGGAAAAAACGGGAGATGGGCTCATGGTGTAATGGGCCACCTGGCCTGAGAAACGTAAGGAGGAAAGAAAAAGTAAGGACTTACTTCTGGTCATTATTTTGGTAGAACACACATATTTTAAATGCCTTCGGCAGACTTCAAATGAGCCATTTTAATCTAGATTAACTCCAGGATTGCAGATAGATTAATCTAGATTTAATTTTTTTTTTTATCTATGCCCACCTCTAGTATAAAGAAACATCTACTTTCAGGTTCCATATATTCCACAGCGCTGTTATTGACTCAAAGCCCCAGAATGGAGGCCAAGCTTCGGGAGTCGAGGTCACTGTTGGTCTCTCCTCAGAGTGTCACGCAGAGCACAGTGCTGCTCACCCAGCGTCACACAGAGCTGCTCACTAGGGGTGTAACCATTCGACCCCACTTCGATTCTATTACGATTCTTCAGGCAACAATTCAATGCATCATGAAATCTCTTCATTTGACCACGATTCGATTAATAATGATGATAAAATAAGAATAAAGAATAAATTTGACCCCACTTCGATTCGATTACGATTCTTCAGGCAACGATTCAATATTAATTTGCTAATTTTTTATTTGACCAAGATTCTATGCGATTTGAAAAGGACAATAATACTACCTTATGCATACTGCACCTTATGTGATGAATAAATCCTCATTATCTCTCTCTGTGATCCTCATTCTCTCTCTGTGATCCTCATTCTCTCTGTGATCCTCATTCTCTCTTCTCTGTGATCCTCATTCTCTCTGTGATCCTTATTCTCTCTCTGTGATCCTCATTCTCTCTCTGTGATCCTCATTCTCTCTGATCCTCATTCTCTCTCTGTGATCCTCATTCTCTCTCTGTGATCCTCATTCTCTCTCTGTGATCCTCATTCTCTCGTTTGCTTCCGTCTCTCCTCCCTCTTCAGATCCAGGCTCAGAAGGTGCGTCTAGCCAGGAGCCAGGGGCCCTACTACGGAGGCTCTCTGCCCAACGTCAACCAGATCGGCAGGAGTCCCCAGGACTTCCAGGTAATTAACAGCAGGAGTCTTGACAGTTCAGGCCCAACAAAGTAAATCAACAGGTTCTTATGCACCCGATTAGTCAAGTGTGCTCACTCATAAATAATAATAATAAAAAAATCTGGTGATGGAGGACAGAACCTGAGACAAATTAACAATACACACAAACTACGACCGTAACACCCCTGTAACACCCCCTCCCATAAGAGCTAATCATACTGTGTTTGAACAACATGACACTCAGAAGTCAACTACATATTATACTGTGTTTGAACTAGGAATGCACCGAATATTCGGCCACTGAAAATTATCGGCCGAAAATGGTTAAAAAAGGCACTTTCGGCCGAAAGGGTTTTAGCACCGGAAAAATATCACAGAATGTCAAAGAACAGGGTTACGTTCGTAACCTAACGTGTTGTTGTGATGACATAATCAAAATGCGGCTTCAGTCATTACATGTGAGCTCTTCAGTCCTGCGTTCTACAGCCTGTGATAACTCCTCTTGGGAGTTGCACTGTTTCTATGTAAACTCCGCGAGCAACGCGTCCAATAAATGCGTCTTTAACTCATTCAGCGCCAGTCACGATGATAGTCGGGTTAACTCGCCATCGCTTGAGCGCCAGACCAGAGTATAGTCGGGTTTTAATCGTTATTTCTTTTATTAGCGATATCCACTTCATTTTCATCCATCCAGCCTGATGTTATCGTTGGGAATGGGTCTGAGCTTGCAAAAGGGCAAATACCGTCGCCTACTCCTTCCAGTTGGTATTGCACCCCATTGGGAATAGTTTCTTTTCTGGGACAATCCAAGCCGTGCGGGTAGGGGTGTAACGATGCATCGATTAATCGAAATGCATCGATTCTAATGTGTTCGATTTGATGCATCGATTTGAATGTTAGAATCGATTATAATAAAAATTAAACTATATATATTTTTTTGTGTATTGTTTTTATTGACCTATAGTCCATTCATGCTGAGTGAATCAGTTCCCCCAGCCACATTTGTGTATTCAAACTTTTTTGGGGAATTAACTGATAGAAAATGCATAGAAAATTAATCTAATCTAATCGTGGTCAAATTAAGAGATTTCATGATGCATTGAATCGTTGCCTGAAGAATCGTAATCGAATCGTTGTGAGGTCGAATTGTTACACCCCTACGTGCAGGCGTGGTTTAAATACTCAGGCGAGGTAGGCAGATACACCGACGCGTCTGCGAGCCCCCCCCCTCAATATGCAATGCTGTTGAGCGTGGCACGGACCTCCGCGCCCAGTACTTCAAATGGCGATGAGATAATTGGATTATTTCTTTTGCATTACATCAGATACAAGGTAAGAACGCTATATATAAATTTGATCGTTGATCTGATATGTCTTTCTACCGCGATCGCGGCTGTGCGTGTGGCTGTGTGTCTTTTTGAGTTTGAGGAGGCTGCGGCGGAGCCCCGCGGTCCAATGCTCTTTTCATGTATGCACGAGGAAGGATAATAATGATAATCTAGCGTTGATTTCAGGAAGATACGATAATCAGGCAAAAAATTACAATGTGTTTTAGTGTATTTCACTAAAGGGCTATTATCCGTTTTTCTCTGGAATTACTCGGAGGCACCCAAAGTTATACTCATATTCAAAAGGCTATAAAACGGAAATGTACCGATGAAGAAACGATCCGTTTTGTACATGTTGACTGGATGCAACTAACTGATAATCGACGGGTGTATTAGACCCATAGCTATACTTTAAGATATATTTTAAGGACTCGCAAATCTCGCAGTCCCCCCATTGACTTAGAGCGGTAGGCCGGTGGCGCACTAGCGTCATCTCGTGGATTAAGCGGTGGCGCTGAATGAGTTAACATGCTTTATATCCTCGCCATTACTATATGCCCATTGCGGTTAAAAACCTTTTTAACTAACATTAGCGTTAAGCTAGCTAACAACGCTTCCATTCCTCTTTCACTAGTCTCTCTTAAGCTACGTCATCCCCCGCTAAGAGTCACGGGAGATGTAGTAAATACAACAGTCCTTCCATGTAGGCTAGAACGCCGTGAATTATGACAGTAGCCACTACAGTAACATCATTAAGTCTGCTATAAGATATTGTCCCTCTCGTGTGTGTGTGTCTTTATGCAGATCTTTATGCATTTTTTTTTTCTTTTTTTTTATCTACTTTTTCTCCCATTTTCTATTTTTCTCCCATCCCAATTTCGTATTGTCCAATTCTACCCTCCCCTGTCTCGAACGCTGTTAGGCCATGCCTCCCACTGGCCGGCTGCAATGTGGACGAATCCTTGCATCACGTGTCCCCTAGGGGAGGCAGCCGTCACATCTTTTCACCTGCACAGCGCGATCTCTCAGCGGCGAGGGTCTGCGTGGGAGGGACACGCCACCCCCGTTGCTTCCTGATTCTGCTGTGCAGGCGCACCAACCGACCTGTAGGAGTCGCTGTCCACAACGTCCGATCCCCACCCACCAGCTTCCCACCCCTAACGCTGCCAATTGCGTTACTATGAACGACCAGCCAAGCTGGTAGCAATGCCGAGAGCTGGGCTCGAACCCAGCATCTCCCGCATTAGTGGCGAGCGCCTTGCCCACTGCGCCACTTAGCCGCCCTGTCTTTATGCAGTTTTGAAGCACCTTGGCTTTGTTCTGAATGCACTTTGTTGTAGTTATCCTACAGAGAAAATAGTGATTACCTTAATATTATTTAAGTTAAGTTTTGCCATAATCATGTATTTTGCCATAATCAGGTAGCTGAACAAAAAAGAATACATATATATTTATATTAATAATTTTCGGCCTTTCGGCATTCGGTTTCCTATTTACGGTATTCGGTTTCGGCCAAGAATTTCCCATTCGGTGCATCCCTAGTTTGAACCCTCAGACTGACCAACATGACACTCAGAAGTCAACTACATAGTTTAAGTCCCATTCAAATGTATTGAGGGGCGTTGGTACCTGCTTTGTTAGCAGGAAAGACTAAATAATTTCACCAATGAAACTTGAGGGTCGCAGACCTCAGGCAGCTGTTATAGCAAGATTTGGTTGCAAATCCTTTAACTATGACGACTTTATTTAAATGTGTTTAATTTGTACTATTACTTCTGGTCCCCTGAAATGAGGGTGTATGTATAAAAAGGGCTATAACTTCTACACGGCTCACCTGCTATGTATATTGGGGGCGATAGTGGCTCAGGAGGTAGAGCGGTCGTCTGGTATTCAGAAGGTTCCCGGATAGATTCCCAGCATGTCGAAGTGTCCTTGAGCAAGACACTTAACCCCTAACCCCTCTCGATGAGCAGGTTGGCAACTTGAATGGTCGCCTCCGCTGTCGGTGTGTGAATGTTTGAGTGAATGGGTAAAATGTGAGGAACAAAATGGTAAAGCGCTTTGGATAAAAGTACCATTTACCATTTATTTTATATGGATGTAAACGCCCTCAAATGAAAGACTACGGTCTGACCTTTAACCTCATAGTCATTGGGCCTCATTCATGAAGCGATATAAGAACAGATTTCGTTCTTAACTAGCATTTCCTCTTATTTTGTTCTTACCTGGGATTCAGCAATGTTTTCTTATTGTTGCTTTTCTCTCAGGCAAGACCAAATTCTAAGAGTGGTCGAGAGCACTCTTACCCAGATGAGAAACATTAAAAAAAAAAAAAAAAAAAGCCTACCATTCCTAATAATAATAATACATCAGATTTATATAGCGCTTTTCCTAATGCTCAAAGACACTTTACAAAACAAACAATACAATACAGTTTTAGATACAATACAAAAATATATATAAAAAGGTGAGAGAGGAAGGAGTTCATGGGTTGAAAGCAAACCATTGGTCAATTGCCCCCAAATACGACTTTATAAACCCAGAACCTTTCAATAATTATTATTATTATTATTATAACTTATTGCATGCGTCCTTCTTCTGAAATTGATTATATATTGCTGTTGGAACAGTTAGATGCTGGCTGCCCAGGCATATGCATAGAATGCATATTTACAACATCTCCTCTTCTCTTCTCTGCTCTGCTCCTACAAGTTCTGAGCGAATTCGGGGTTTTAGCCACAGGGACCTTTCAGGGAGAGATGACGGGTGACAGATCCAGTATTTCCCAACCTACTGCGCGATTGGTTCTTGACAAGCGAGCAGTCGTTCGGTATTACTATATTGACAAAGCATACTTTGCTGGAACGATTTATTTCGCACTATACAGTAGGCGGTATACGTATAAGTAGGGCTGACCTTCAAAGCTTTTTTTGGCAATCGAAGCTTCGGGGCCGAGCTTCGATTTTAATTCGAAGCTTCGAAAAAAGAATTTATTTGATTTTATTTAATATATATATATATTTTTTTTTTAGTTTATGTTGTGGGACTTGTACAGCACTTCGGTAAACGTTGTTGTTTTTAAATGTGCTCTATAAATAAAGTGGATTGGATTAATTAAGTAGCCCCTTTCGTGACTGTGACGCAGCCAACAAGGTATCACTCGGCTGCGCTGCCTGGGTGCAGTGGGGCTGCTCTCACAGCCAACGACATGACATTACATAATTATGTTGCAACCTTCATCTATCAAGCAAACAATTATATAAATATGTATATGTAGTTGATAGAGACAAAGGCAGAATTCGACTTAATTAAGCACGTTTTATTAAGACATATTTTTATATGGGTCGGGACACTTTAAAAAAGCAGCACAATGAACACAAATCTGTCCGACATAGTCTTAAATAACAAACGGCATTGCTTCGCTTCTTCGTCGACATGTCTGCTGCACATGTCCTTGTTGTTTTCAACACAGATAATCTCCACGTGCTTGTTGTAGAGAGGTGGAGTCGAGGCGCCGCTTACTTTAGTTTCATTGGAATGGAGGCGGGAAGGCGCCGCTTTCTTTCGTTTCATTGGAATGGAGGCGCAAGATTTTGGAGGCAAACAAATACAAATTTAAATACAAATTATTAAAAAAAAAAAATTTATTTATTTTTTAAACTTCAATTTTTTTTCCGAAGCTTGTGCCATCGAACGAAGCTACGAAGCTTCGAAGTATTTAAGACAGCTACGTATAAGTACAAGTATAAGTCTTTATTTGTCATCAGATTAACACACACACGCATGCGATGAGCGACCCACAGGAACACACACACACACATGCACTGAGTCGCGAGTCGTGAGACGTTTGTGTGTGTGTCATTTTGAGATCAGTCGCAAATCGCTTCCTGTTGAATGGACAGCGATCAGATGCCGAAACTCAGCTGTTTTACACACGCCTCATTCGCCTTATAAGGAGATGGCGGGCGTGTCTGTATACAAATGTTTTCAGCGCGAACGCGCATTTAAATTTAAAGGGGAACTATCTTATAAATGGCCTTTTTCAGTGTTTAGCATTGTTTCATAGCTATGTGGACTTATATTAATAGGATCTATGTCTCTAATTCTCATATTGGCGCATTTTTCCAATTCTCCTCTCACAATATTCAGCCTCACTGAACTGAGTCATCTGAAAATGTGCTGATCTGTGATGTCAGAGATGTCTCAGCTGCATAATAATGTGCACGGTTGGCCCCTTGCAGCACCACCGTGGCCTCCCAGGCTCAAAACGGCTTAAGATCTTGAGGTAGAAAAATGCTGTTTTTGAGTAGTTTATTAGAAATACAAAACAATGAATAAAAAAAAAATAAAAAATTACAGAGGTGTTCCATAGACTCACAGGAATTGTGTAAAAGTGCCCAAATAGTGAAGGAAATAGTAAAATAGTTCCCCTTTAAGAATGAGTGGGATTCGGCATGCAACAGACCTGGGTAAGAACAGATTTGGACGTTAAGAACAGCTTGATGAATGTGGCGGTGGCTTTTCTTATTGTTCTCTTAACCGACAGGTAAGCAAGAATATAAGAAAAATAATAAGAGTATTGTTGAATGAGGCCCATTGTCTTGTTGAAACCCCTCCACTACCGAGTGGATATAAGGGAAACTGCGAGGCCTTACTTTGGTCCATTGGAAACTCATTCAAGAAGATCATTATTTCCTATGATAGCGAAGTGGACCTGATTCAGTGACTCGATGGTTTGTCACCCCCCCCCCCCCCCCCCCAACTCTTTCATTCTCTGCCCCCTGTTTCTTTCCTCCTTCCGTTCTCCCCTTCCGCACCCCCCTTCCCCCCCCACACACAGTGAATCACTTGGACTGTAATGGCCTGAAATAATAACAGTCTTGAGTGGATTTGTATTATTTCTCATGTCTCCCTCCCTCTTGTCTCGTCTCTCTCAGGGTCCGTTCCACTCTGCTCTGGACTCCAGTCGCTCCACGAGGCACCACGGCCTGGTGGAGAGGGTCCTGAGGGACCGGCGTTTCATCTCCCCTGTGCGCCCCTACAGAACCAGAACCGTATCCTTTCAGTTAGTATACTAACCCTGCGCGCCCCTACAGAACCAGAACCGTATCCTTTCAGTTGGTATACTAACCCTGTACGCCCCTACAGAACCAGAACCGTATCCTTTCAGTTAGTATATACCCTAACCCTGTACGCCCCTACAGAACCAGAACCGTATCCTTTCAGTTAGTATACTAACCCTGTACGCCCCTACAGAACCAGAACCGTATCCTTTCAGTTAGTATACTAACCCTGTACGCCCCTACAGAACCAGAACCGGATCCTTTCAGTTAGTATACTAACCCTGTACGCCCCTACAGAACCAGAACCGGATCCTTTCAGTTAGTATAGACCCTAACCCTGTACGTACGCCTCTACAGAAACGGCAGTATCTTTTCAGCCAGCAGATGCTCCACTGCCTTGGCTGGAGAGTGTTTGAAGGAACACCCCAACATTATGGGAATTATGCTCATTGTCTTCTCCAGAGTCGGACGAGAAGATGGACACCAATGTGCTCTCTGTGCGTTCAGTAGAAAGCTATCCGCCTAGCACAAATGAATGGTAGCAGATACGGACCACTAGCCTAGTTTAAAACTCCGGGAGACGTGTTTTCGGCCAACAGCTAGGCTAGCTGGTCCGTATCCACTTCCATTAATTTGTGCTGTGCTAGGCTAGCTGGTCCGTATCCACTTCCATTAATTTGTGCTGTGCTAGGCTAGCTGGTCCGTATCCACTTCCATTTTGTGCTGTGCTAGGCTAGCTTGCAACCAGATGGCTTTCTACTGAACGCACAGAGAGGAGATTGGCGTCTATCTTCTGGTCTGACTCTGGAGAAGACGGGGGGGCGCAGTTCCCATAGTGTCGGCGTGTTCCTTTAACCCTCCTGTTATAGATGACTGCTACTCCGTCACCTTGGCTGGAGAGCCTGGGTAGGTGGAGATCTGCAGTTAGAATCACCACTATTCAGGTTTCAGTAAACATACAATAGTCTGTTAGAGGGGCTGACTTCCTGACTGATGAAGGGACTGAAGGGGGACATTGACCGCAGTATGGTGATACAGACACGAGGACGCTGACTCCAGATCTGCTGTGGGATTTAGTAACCACAGTTAGACACACCAGGGCACCATATTCACAAAGCATGAGCGCTGATCTCCGGTCAGTGACCAGGAACACTTGGTGCTCCTTCATTATGCAAAGTAACAAACGGAAGCTGACTCCAGGTCAGTGCTCCCACTTTGAGAGCCTTTGTGCTTTTGAGGTGAAGGGCCTGAGTAACATCATAAGTAATGGCAGAGCTTAGTAGAGCTCCCATTACCTACAGCTGTTCTAATCTAGCGACACTGACATCATCACACGGCATGTAAATAGTAGTCGAGTACAGTTTGTTTGAGGTGACTTCATACTTTTTCTAATTTAAAGGGGCACTTCACCTGGAAACGACGCCTATTTTACTTTGCACATAATCTCACACGCATCCAAAAACTAGTTTTGAACACATTAATTTAGTTTGAGAGTTAATGAGTTTGAATATGGCCACCAGTGATGTCATCAGAGGACACTGAATCCTTGTGTTGTGTTAATTGCAGCTAAATGAAATGATGTAGATATAAAATAGAGATAAGGATGACAATAGGTATTGCAATTTTTTTATTCTACATCATTTCATTGAGCTGTAATTAACACAACACAAGGATTCAGTGTCCTCTGATGACATAAGTGGTGGCCTTATTCAAACTAATTTACTCAATAACTGTCCAACTAAATGAATGTGTACAAAACAGCTTAGATTTGCAAAATAAATCGGCGTTGTATTTCTGTGAAGTGCCCCTTTAACACTGAGACAATGCAGTATATTCTCCTCCGCCAGGTGTCTGTCTTCACCCTGGAGGAGTTATCTGCATTCTGAGTTCACCGCTGAGGTTACGCTGAAGGATGGCTTCACGTATCTGAGGACTTAAAGGGATATTCCACATTTACTTTTTAGCTTGTTAACGGGGGGGGGGGGGGCTGTTTTATGGATGCCCACATTAATGATCAATGAAAAGCTCTAGATCCATCCCATATTGCAAAGCATATTTTGCTGTTAGTGAGCATCAACGCTAACTGGCGACCAAACATCAGAGCTCCTGTGTGGGCTACCAGAGCTCCTGTGTGGGCCACCAGAGCTCCTGTGTGGGCCACCAGATGTCACAGCTCGGTCACCAGGTCTTGTTACCGACTAGAACCACAGACTAGAACCACCTGTACCACTGCAGCCCAGTCGGCATGTCTCATTGTTCTCTGATGCAGCCTGAAGAGGCCTTGCATGGCTGAGCCGTTGCTCTCTTGTCCAGTCTGCGTAGAGCCCCGTACCCTCCCTCTCTTGTCCAGTCTGCGTAGAGCTCCGTACCCTCCCTCTTCTCTTGTCCAGTCTGCGTAGAGCTCCGTACCCTCCCTCTTCTCTTGTCCAGTCTGCGTAGAGCTCCGTACCCTCCCTCTCTTGTCCAGTCTGCGTAGAGCTCCGTACCCCCCCTCTTCTCTTGTCCAGTCTGCATAGAGCCCCGTACCCTCCCTCTCTTGTCCAGTCTGCGTAGAGCTCCGTACCCCCCCTCTTCTCTTGTCCAGTCTGCGTAGAGCCCCGTACCCTCCCTCTTCTCTTGTCCAGTCTGCGTAGAGCTCCGTACCCTCCCTCTTCTCTTGTCCAGTCTGCGTAGAGCTCCGTACCCTCCCTCTCTTGTCCAGTCTGCGTAGAGCTCCGTACGCTTCCTCTTCTCTTGTCCAGTCTGCATAGAGCCCCGTACCCTCCCTCTTCTCTTGTCCAGTCTGCGTAGAGCCCCGTACCCTTCCTCTTCTCTTGTCCAGTCTGCGTAGAGCTCCGTACCCTCCCTCTCTTGTCCAGTCTGCGTAGAGCTCCGTACCCTCCCTCTTCTCTTGTCCAGTCTGCGTAGAGCTCCGTACCCTTCCTCTTCTCTTGTCCAGTCTGCGTAGAGCTCCGTACCCTCCCTCTTCTCTTGTCCAGTCTGCGTAGAGCTCCGTACCCTCCCTCTCTTGTCCAGTCTGCGTAGAGCTCCGTACGCTTCCTCTTCTCTTGTCCAGTCTGCGTAGAGCTCCGTACGCTTCCTCTTCTCTTGTCCAGTCTGCGTAGAGCTCCGTACCCTCCCTCTTCTCTTGTCCAGCCTGCGTAGAGCTCCGTACCCTTCCTCTTCTCTTGTCCAGCCTGCGTAGAGCTCCGTACCCTCCCTCTCTTGTCCAGCCTGCATAGAGCTCCGTACCCTCCCTCTTCTCTTGTCCAGTCTGCGTAGAGCTCCGTACCCTCCCTCTTCTCTAGCCTGCGTAGAGCTCCGTACCCTCCCTCTTCTCTTGTCCAGTCTGCGTAGAGCTCCGTACCCTCCCTCTCTTGTCCAGCCTGCGTAGAGCTCCGTACCCTCCTTCTCTTGTCCAGCCTGCATAGAGCTCCGTACCCTCCTTCTCTTGTCCAGCCTGCATAGAGCTCCGTACCCTCCCTCTCTTGTCCATTTACATTTTGCATTTAGTCATTTAGCTGACGCTTTTATCCAAAGCGACTTACAAGTTCTGTACGACAAGCCATCAGGAAGGGCACAACTCTATCAGCTGAGCAACAATGTTCATCAAAGTGTTGAGTGGTACAGTGTAGGTTAGTTTATTAGGACAAGTGCATGACTGTACGGTTAGTTAGGGTTAGATATATATTTATATATATTTTTTTAATTCAGATAATGGTTGAAGTGCGTCTTTAGTCGACGGCGAAAGATTGGATGTGATTCGGCTGTCCTAACTGGGGTGGGTAGTTCATTCCACCATTGTGGAGCAAGGACTGAGAATAGGCGACTTCTCTTTGATGACCCTCCCGGAGCTTGGATAGGAGTAGGTCTGAGGCGGCCAGAAGATGCAGAGCGTAGGGGTCTTGAGGGTGTGTAGTTAGAGACCATTGACCGGAGGTAGGAGGGAGCGGTTCCCTTTGCCGCACGGTATGCTAGGTCGAGGGCCTTGAAGCGGATTCGTGCAGCAATGGGGAGCCAGTGCAGGTCCCTAAGAAGTGGCGTGACATGGGCCGACTTCGGTAAGTCAAGTCAAGTCAAGAGTTTTAATTGTCACGGCATACAGGTATACAATGAAATGCGGGTGGTCTTGCCCGCAACGATGTGCAATACAGTGGTACATATAATAGAATCAAAAGAAGGAAACAACATTGTGCAGTAACAGGTAGCAGGTAACATGGAGTGACATCTCGGTATCTGTACATAGTTATTTACAGAGCATGTGGGACATGCTAGTTAGCTTTGGTAGTGCAATACACTGTTCCTGTTATTCTAATTTAAAGTGTCCTTTCCTTTGGCCATAAGTGTGCGTGTGTGCGACATGAGTGTGTGCCCGCTCATGTTAAAGTGTTAAGTGGCTGCTCGTGTGTGAGCGTGCACAGTGTGCGTGTCGTGTGTGTGTGTGTTCATGTGTGCTTGTGTGGACAGTTCAATGTTCTGAGCACTCAATGTTCATTGTTCATGGCTCTGATGGCCTGGGGGAAGAAGCTGAGCCTAAGCCGCTCTGTCCTAGTAGCTGGGGTTCGCAGGCGTCTGCCTGACCTCAGCAGCTGAAACAGGCTGTTATTGGGGTGGTGAGGGTCTTTCATTATCCTGCAGGCTCTGGATTTGCACCTCTTGTTGTATAGAACCTGCAGGGGGGGTAGTGCAATACCCGTGGTACGCTCGGCTGAGCGCACCACTCTCTGTAGGGCCTTCTTGTCCTGTGCCGTGCTGTTTCCATACCAGGCAGTGATGTTTCCGGTCAGGATGCTCTCTACAGCTCCTGAGTAGAAGGACTGGAGTATCTTCCCCGATACTCTGAACTTCCTTAACTGTCTCAGGTGGTAGAGACGCTGTTTCGCCTTCTTTACTACTGTGTCTATGTGTGTTGACCATGTCAGGTCCTCTGAGATGTGGACCCCCAGGTACTTGAAGCTGCTCACCCTGTCCACGGTAGCCCCGTTAATCATCAGTGGTGTGTGCGTCTCCTGCTGTCCTCTCCTATAATCCACGATCAGCTCCTTGGTTTTACCAATGTTCAGGAGCAGGCTGTTGTCCTGGCACCAGCGTTCCAGTACCTCAACCTCCTCCCGGTAGGCCTTCTCGTCGTTGTCCGAGATCAGCCCCACCACCACCGTGTCATCTGCGAACTTCACTATGGAGTTGGAGCTGAACTTGGCCACACAGTCGTGTGTGTAGAGTGAGTACAGCAGGGGGCTCAGAACACAGCCCTGGGGGGACCCGATGCTCAGGGTGATGGTGTTGGAGGTCTGACACACCCTGACCGCCTGGGGTCTTTCGCTCAGAAAGTCCAGTACCCAGGCGCTCAGGGCGGAGCTCAGACCTAGCTCGATCAGCTTGTCCACCAGTCTGGTGGGGACTATGGTGTTGAACGCTGAGCTGTAGTCAATGAACAACAGTCTCACATAGCCCCCCTTCTGACGGTCAAGGTGCGAGAGGGTGCTGTGCAGTACCTGGGAGACCGCGTCGTCGGTGGACCTGTTTGTCCTGTATGCAAATTGCATAGGGTCCATATCACTGGGGAGGGAGGCACAAATGTGGTCCTTGACCAGCCTCTCGAAACATTTCATGACCACAGAGGTGAGTGCCACCGGTCTGTAGTCATTTGGACATGCTGGGGAGGGTTTCTTCGGCACAGGGATGATGGTAGACATCTTGAAGCAGGCAGGGACCACTGACTCCGCCAGTGATTGATTAAATATGGCGGTGAACACAGGGGCCAGCTGGTTGGCACAGGTCTTGAGTATACGTCCTGTTATGCCATCTGGGCCAGCAGCCTTCCTGGTGTTCACCTGCATAAATGCTCTTCTCACACTGTCCAGGTAGGTTTGATATCAGGCGGGCCGCTGCGTTCTGAATGAGTTGAAGAGGCTTAGTGGCAGTGGCCGGGAGGCTAGCGAGCAGTGCGTTGCAGTAGTCGAGGCGGGAGATGACTGTTGATTGGACGAGGAGTTTGGTGGCTTCTTTTGTCAGGAAGGGGCGGATCCTTCTGACGTTGCTCAGGAGGAATCTGCAGGTTCTGGTTGTCGCTGCGATGTGAGCAGAGAAGTTCAACTGGTCGTCGAGGACAACACCAAGGTTCTTGGCGGTCGGGGACGCAGTCACAGCTGCATTCTCGACTGTGATTGAAAGGTCGGTTAGGGGGGAGGATTTGGCCGGCAGGTGGAGCAATTCTGTTTTGCTTAGGTTCAGTTTGAGGTGGTTGGTCGTCATCCAGGCGGAGATGTCGGACAGACAGGCCGAGATCCGCTCAGAGACGTGGATATCTGAGGGAGGGAAGGAGAGGAAGAGTTGAGTATCGTCGGCATAACAATGGTAGGAGAAGCCATGAGACGTGATAATGTTACCCAGTGATTTAGTGTAGAGGGAGAAGAGAAGGGGTCCTAAAACCGAGCCCTGGGGGACACTTGTCCAGTCTGCATAGAGCTCCGTACCCTCCCTCTCTTGTCCAGTCTGCGTAGAGCTCCGTACCCTCCCTCTCTTGTCCAGTCTGCGTAGAGCTCCGTACCCTCCCTCTCTTGTCCAGTCTGCGTAGAGCTCTGTACCCTCCCTCTTCTCTTGTCCAGTCTGCGTAGAGCTCCGTACCCTCCCTCTTCTCTTGTCCAGTCTGCATAGAGCTCCGTACCCTCCCTCTTCTCTTGTCCAGTCTGCGTAGAGCTCCGTACCCTCCCTCTTCTCTTGTCCAGTCTGCATAGAGCTCCGTACCCTTCCTCTTCTCTTGTCCAGTCTGCGTAGAGTTCCGTACCCTCCCTCTCTTGTCCAGCCTGCGTAGAGCTCCGTACCCTCCCTCTTCTCTTGTCCAGTCTGCGTAGAGCACCGTACCCTCCCTCTTCTCTTGTCCAGCCTGCGTAGAGCTCCGTACCCTCCCTCTCTTGTCCAGCCTGCGTAGAGCTCCGTACCCTCCCTCTCTTGTCCAGTCTACACTGTTTGAGTGGTGTGATGCAGAGACTTCTTCGGGACGTTGGAGTCTAATCACATATATTGACATCATGTACGCTGTGATGTGTGAGGTCTCGTTCGTGTTATCTGGGAACAGCCTGGGGCTGTCGAGACTCTCTCTCTCCTGTAATCTAGCCACTGTGTTTAGTGGCCTTGGCGGAGGTCTGTGTACTCTGCTGAATGCATTCCTCTAGTTTTATAAGCCGGCTTCTGTCTTCCTTCAATAACGTGAGTGACTGAGTAATCAGTTACATGTAATCTGTTACCGCTTCCAAGCGTATCCACTGCTCGTTGTTGCCTTGACCAGTGTCCTTCTCAGGTGGACAGCTCTCCATATAACTCTGCCTACCTGTCCCCACCCCCAGACCCCAGCTGGAGAAGGTAATGATCTCTCTCTCTCTCTTTCGTGCTCTCTCACTTGCTCTATCGTTCTCCCTCTCTCTCTTGCTCTCTCTTTTTCTCTATCATCTCTCTCTCTTGCCAGCTCTATCATTCTCTCTCCTTGCTATTTCTCTTTCTCTCTCTCTCTCTTGCTCTCTCCCCTTGCAATTTCTCTCTCTTGCTCTCTCTCTCTCTCTCTCTCTCTCTCTCTCTCTCTCTCTCTCTCTCTCTCTCTCTCTCTCTCTCTCTCTCTCTCTCTCTCTCTCTCTCTCTCTCTCTCTCTCTCTCTCTCTCTCTCTCTCTCTCTCTCTCTCTCTCTCTCTCTCTCTCTCCTGGCTGTCCATGGGGATGCCTGGTTTGTTATTTTCAAAGCATCTTGTTTACTTCTTCCTTTGGCATTTTTAAGCCTTTGTGATGCCAAAACCATTTAATTTTAGAATGCACTTAATATTACAAATCCATGCTTCATAAATTGTGTATTAACATTTTGGGTCAGTTCACTTTCTGTTTATTTAACTCAAAGTTTATTTTCTTTCCAACAATATTTAACAAGGATTTGTCATTAGAAGGTTGTCTAACCTAATAACAAAGAATTAATTCCTGAGAGTCGGGACAAAACATGTCCTACATAGAAAAGTCTAATTTATATCAAAAATAAAGAAATTAATAATGATTGACATACTCACAAAGTTCAATCTAAAGGTATTGTGTATACTGATGTTATGTTTTAGCACATATTTGTTTTTTGGGGGATATTTGTTTAAATGTATAATCTGTGGTTAGAAGCTCCCATGTTAATTTCCTTGTCCTCAGCAAGGGTCACATTATTGACCAGCCCAAAAAAGCTTGAAAAACCTCTCCACTTGTGAAAACATACATATCAAATCATGGATAAGGGTTATAAATGTATAAAACAATGCATGCCATGAAACTCAAATAATATTTTCCATAGAAATCTGCCTATCAAAGTTGTGTCCTCAGTTTATGTCAACTCTGTCAGACTTTTTCATAAACCTAATTAAATCAGGCAATAGCATGGCCAGCTCTAACCCTGAGGACCCCTTTTCCTTTCCCTGCCTGTGGTGAATGCAACACTACCACACACGGTCTGGTAAATTTGATATTTTAGACAAACAATGTCAATATTCCTATGATCACAGCTGGAACATGTCAACACCATCTCTCCGTTATTATACTTTTAAAAAACAATGAGTGAGATTATTAAGACAGCTAGCAACTGCCAAAAAACTAGCTAGCTGCAGTGCACAATACAGGCTTGGAGGGAAAATATGTGCCTTTTTGTCAACTCCGTCAGACATCAACTCCATCAGATTTTGTGTCTGACGGAGTTGACGTGTAAGCTGATGGAGTTGATAAATCCATCAATAACCTCATAATATGCTATTATTATACTATTTTTGAACATGGTAAAGGATTTAAATGTTATTTCAGAGTTGTATCTGCACAGAAGTGTGCATATAATAGCATGCATTACAATACACTTCTGACTTTTAGAGCATGGGCACTGGGCAGGCTGTGGTCTGCTTATTGAATAATTGTCTTACTTTCCCAGCACATGTGTTAATACATAAATATAAATACATCACTTGTCTACGTGGTTGATTGATTGATGTAAAATCATAATGGTGCAGTATGTAGTTTTCACTACCAAACATCTACACTCTTGCCTCTTATAGAGCAGGGAAGGAGTTCCATGTTGCCCTTTCATATCCCAGTAGGGATACAAGACAGAAGAAAACAGTTATTCTTGTTCTTATACTGTTTACTTAGATCATCAGAGCAAAGGTGAACGGTGGTAAACTGTGGATATTTCATCTTAATATCTTTATAATAATTCTTAATATATAATAGGACTGGTCCATGTGTGTCTACTGTAGATTGCTACATCATCCTTTATCTGACTCTTTCCATCCATAGTGTAATACATTATGGTATGGAGTGATCAACAGGATAATATTTTGCTAGTCAGTTGTCTCGATCTTATCAGTTGTCACAAGTGTAGAGTTCAAGAAAAATCAGGATCAGATAAAAATCAGATGAGGATATTCTAGATAACAATGCCAGACAGTGCAGGGAGTCTCTCAGACAGGAAAAGCAACAAAGTAAAATGTGAAAAAGGCATTCAAGAGAAATAAAAACTATGAAAGAGAATATTACAAAGCAACGAAACAACCTGATATAAACAATAATGCACAGAAAAAAGGCTACAAATACATCACCACTGGACTCTCCAGGCACGGAAACAAAGAAGATGCTATCAGGAAGCAAAGTAAGGAATCCGAAAATCCAAAAGGCCCTTCTATTCAACAACATCCCAAGAAGAGAGCTGAAGACAAAGAAACAAACTCCTGGCCCACAGCGCCAAAAACCAGCACGGAGTGTGTCATCAGGCACGATTCTTAAAAAGTATCGTCTTCTTCAACAAATGAGTTTGGGTTAACCTACAAGTTAATGAGAGAAAAGGAGCAGCCTCAGAAAAAGCCAACATTAATACAGGGTATAACACAGACTGTTCAGGATTTCTTCCTGAACTCTGCACGTGTGACGACGGATAAGACTGACACAATCACCAGGAACAAGATCAAGCGGCAGATAATGATCCTGCTAGACTCTATGCTCAACCTCCACACTGAATTCCAGATTAAGAACCCCACTGTAAAGCTGAGCTATTCTTCATTCTGTGCTCTGAGGCCCTTCTATGTCACAGCACCAAAAGCATCTGATCGGAAGACATGTCTGTGTCAAATACATGAAAATGCATGCTTAATGCTCGAGGTCCTTAAAATGTCTGGTGTTGTGAAGTCAAACAAACTGGATGACCGTTTTCAATTAGTTTGTTGCTCTCCAGCAAGTGAGGCCTGCCTTCTTCGCGCCTGCTCACGATGTCTAAACAAAGGTACAGTTACAACCCAAGAGCAAGACAAAATCGATGTTCAATGGAGTCAGTGGGAGAGAGTTCAAGAAGACACACGCAATGGAATCAACATCAACACTAAGCTCGTCTAACACCGAGGCAGCCTTTCAGAGCTCATCAAACTCTATGAGCAAAAACTCAGAAAGGAAACCACAACACATGTGTGGTCAGTACGAAACCAGTCAAAAGAATACAGCAACACAATTGAGTCCTGTGATGAGAGTACAGCAATCGTCCATGTTGACTTTTCAGAATCCTGGAAATTCAAATATAAAGCTGAAGTTCAGGCCTGCCATTTCGGACAAAATCTGCCACAGATAACACTCCATACCGGAATGTATTACACTAAGGGTGGAAAGGCAGGGTTTTGCACACTGTCAGAGTCAAAGAGACAGGATGCTGCGGCAACTTCTTCCCCACTTCTCATGGTAAGGGCGCACCAGACGGCATTGGCGGAACAGTAAAAAGAACCGCTGACAACCTGGTCCTGAGAGGAAATGATGTGACGGATGGACACATATTCTTCAAAAAGGTCTCAAACAGTCTGAATGGTGTTCAGCTGTATCACATTGTGGAAGAAGACATGCAAAGATACGACACACTTCTCATGAATCCTCTCAAACTGGTTCCCTCAACAAGACATACACCAGATCATCGCACATAAGGACAGGATCCACAACAGACAACTATCCTGCTTTTGCAGCGAGATGTTGGATTGCCAGTGCTTCTGCCCAGCTACCTCCATGGCAACCCAGGAGAACAGCAGAGTGATACACGGAGGGTAAGGAAGAAGAGACCTCTGGCCATGTTGTGGGAGGAAATGGAAAATAAGATGGAAGAGGGTATGGAGATGGAAGATGTAATGGAGGAGTTGGACGAAGAACCTTTGAAAGGTCCTGAGGGTACGGTGACAGTAACGACTGTTAGCAGCCTTAGTAATGGAGACTGGTTAGCAGTAGTATATGATGACCACTGGTGGCTAGCCAAGACCATCAATGTGGATAATGAGCAACAAGATGTGAAAGTGGAATTTCTGCATCCCCATTGTCCAACAGAAAAGGTTCAGCCCAAATGTGGCAAGAAGGATGTCTGTTTCTGCCCAGTTCAAGACATCATAGTGAAACTAATCAGAAATGCAGAAGGAAAGGAAGAGGAAAGTGGGTGAGAAAGTGGAGATCAGGAAGTGGTGTAGAGGAGGTAGATGAAAACAGGGACGAGAAGAAGGGGTCCTGTTCTCCATTACTGTTTTTGTTGTTGGAAACGGTGCATTTTGTAATAGTTGGAAACAGTGTATGTAAAGTTTGTTGTTTATTACAATTGAGTTAACAAAATGTTCAGTATAAGACAAGGAGTTATTAGTTCTTATTATTGTCACTTCCATCTGTTTAAAAAATTTAGCAGAGATGCTAATCCAATTTAGTCAACTCAGTCAGATCTTTGTCAACACCGTCAGATGTTTATTTTTGTTAATCTTGGGGAAAATACAAATTCCTTCTTCAGTTTATGTTGTTTAAAGGTGACATGCATTATAAATGTCATTTTTCAGTCTCTAGCATTGTATTATAGTAATAGGAGTTAGTATCAATGTGTTTTAGTGTCTAAATACCATATTGGCGGATTGCTCTGATTCAGCTCAGATCATTTCCTGCTCCAGTAAATTAGGCCATCCTGATTTGGCACACCCCCCCCGAACGGGAGAGTGAAAGAGAGAAAAAAAGGAAGAGGGAGGAAGGGAGGCCCCCCCCCACAAGCTGCCGCGCGGCACACCCGAGAGGGAGAGAAAAAAAGAAAGGAAGAGAGGAGGGAGGGAGAGAGGGGGCCTTATCAATAACGGCCTGTCTTTTCTCTCTCTCTCTCTTTCTCTCTCTCTCTCTCTCTCTTTCTCTCTCTCTCTCTCTCTCTCTCTCTCTCTCTCCCACCCCCCCCCCTCTCTCTCTCTCTCTCTCTCTATCTCTCTCTGTCTACCAGTCGCAGACTGTGTTAATGTGGACTGACTGTCACTCAAAGTGCTTATGGGCGGAGCCAGGTCATAACAGCCTGAAATCTTGAGGCTGAAAAATTATGGTTTTGAGTACTTTATTAGAAATATAAAGCAATGCATTTAAAAAAAAAAAAAAAAAAAAAACGTACAGATGTCTTCAATAGACTCACAGGAATTGTGTAAAGTTGCCCAAATAGTGCTAGGAATAGCAACGCATGTCCCCTTTAAGTAATAAAGGAGCATTAGATCTTCATCCTCTTGTGTCTTATTTACTTAATGATATTTTTTTATCATATCAAAATTAAAAACAAAGTTTGAAAATGCTAATATTTCTAACTCTGGGTTTTCAGAATAGTGTGAAATTACACCTGAGGTTTATATATTATATTTGATTGCATACCAGAGTAACTAAACACTATTACAACATACTTCAGAACTTTAGATTCTTGTTGGACTGGAATAATTAGAATTATATACTTTTTTGTGTGTCTGACGGAGTTAACACAAATCAAGTTTCAAAGGGAAACATGTGAATTTGTTGAAAATTTTTTCTATGTAGAGCCCGCACCTTTACATGATTAAATAGCTCAGACCTTTCTCTACATGAATATATAACTCTAATCAATATAGTGTGTATTCTCAAAATATAATATTTAAAAAGTGTTTTGTCCCGACTCTCAAGAATCAGTGAAACATATTAAGAAGGAATGTACTATAATTTAGTACCCTCCCCCCACGTCCCTAAGGAAATCAATAAAGGAATATCTTATCTATGAATGCACTATCAGTACATATACGAATGAATGCACCATTGCATCATTTAGTATAGAAACCGCTTTTGAAAGTGAACTGCCCTGAGACTTAGCAACATATCTTTTACTGTTGCCTTTGGCATCATCTGCGGTTCATCTTTGGTGCAATAAGGATCTAGGGTTTAACAAAGGCTTTAACAGAGTTGTTGTGAGACGGCTTCTCCCGCGCTGGAGGTCTGACATACTAACGCTGTCCGGGCCGACTAACCAGACGCCTTGTTTGCTTTAGCAGCGACCCTCCAAACCTGATTCTGAAGCGCTCTCGGTTCTTTTCTCCCCTCCCGTTTTTCTTCTGTGAACACGCTTTTTTCTTGGCCTTTTCTTCTGTTTTCTGGAAAGAAAATTTTTCCTGAGCACCTTTCTTTTATTTTGGTCCATCTGCTGCTTTCTCTCTCTCTCTATCTCGTCTCTCTCTGACTGGTTTTTGAAAAAACCCTTGAGTGAGATACTGGCCGTGGCCCACAGTCACACGAGGTCCAGCCTGCCACACAGGCCTCCACGTCTCCCCACCTGTCCTGGCTCTGACTAAACTAATGCAAATACATAAAGACACAGCCAAACAGCTTGGCCCCTAACAAATAGAAATACATAAAGACACAGCCAAACAGCTTGGCCCCTAACAAATAGAAATAAATAAAGCCACAGCCAAACAGCTTGGACCCTAACAAATAAATAACGCCACAGCTAGACAGCTTGCGTAACATCCTTGAGGACTGAACAAGTCCAAGTGGAGACGAAGAGGTAATGTTTCTGCTCCAGTGTGCTGAGCTGTGGGGAAATGGCCGCCATCAATCAGGTTGGATGGAAAGGGCTGCTGGCTGGGTCTGTGTGTGTGTGTGTGTGTGTGTGTGTGTGTTCTGGCTATGTCAGCAGTGTTGTAGATTCCCATGAGATCAGCATTGGGGTTTAAGTTGTAGGGAGCTCATAACATAACACTAGCCTTGTAAATTCAACAGACCTGAGTCCAATGATGGACCTGAGTCCAGTGATGGACCCCGAGTCCAATGACGGGCCGCTGTGGGCTAGGTGGGCCTGGAAGAACCTCTGTCACATAACAGACATTCTCAAACATCCACGAATTAAACCAATAGCAACATCTGCACACTAATGACACTAATCTGTGGACACAGATGAATTGACACACACACAGGAAAGGATACTTCTTGCCATGTTTGTTGGTGTGGTAACACACTCCATATACTCACACATAACAATGGACGTTCTCTGCCTACGCTGGTATTATAACAAAAGCTCTGTTCTCCGCTCCTCGTGGTCTGCTGCATGCCAGCCCCCCCGCCCCCCCCCACCTCCTTTCATCTTTCTCCCCCTTTTGCTTGCGGTTGCTTACCAAGCCTGCACCCCCCCCCCCGCGCCCCCGCCCCCACCTCAGTGAAGCGCTATAACAGCCATGTGTTTGTGTGGACGGTTAAAGGAATTGGTCCGGCAACTTCCTCGGAGACAAAAGCCATTTGTTCCAGCTCCCCACCACGGCACTCAACAGGTGAATCTACTCCTCATCTTCTCCTCTTCCATGTACCTGTCTCTATGTCTCTGTCTGTCTCTCTCTCTGTCTCTCTCTCATTTCTGTCTCTCTCTCTTGTCTCCGTCTCTTTCTGTATCTCTCTCACTGTCTCTCTGTCTTTGTCTCTCTCTCTGTCTGTGTCTGTCTCTCTTGTCTGTGTCTCTCTCTCGTCTCTGTCTCTCTCTGTCTCTCTCGTCTTTCTGTTTCTCTCTCGTCTCTGTCTCTCTCTCTGTGTCTCTGTCTCTCTCTCTGTCTGTGTCTCGGTCTCTCTCTCTCTCGTCTCTGTCTCTCTCTCTGTGTCTCTTGCTCTTCTCTCAGTCCTGCTCCAAAGCGTCTCTTTTGCGAAAACCAAGTGAAAACAGTTGGCGGCTAGCCTAGAGAGAGGTGGGCTTGTGACCTTGATTTGTAAATCCTCAGAGCATCTGGGAGAATTCGGTTGGTGGAAGTGATTGATGCATTTCCTTCTGAATTTGGCTGGATGAAGAGACTTATTGATGCCTTTCCTTCTGAATTTGGTTAGGAGGGAGTGACTGATTGATGCCTTTCCTTCTGAATTTAGTTAGGAGGGAGTGACTGATTGATGTCTTTCCTTCTGAATTTGGTTAGGAGGGAGTGACTGATTGATGCCTTTCCTTCTGAATTTGGTTAGGAGGGAGTGACTGATTGATGCCTTTCCTTCTGAATTTGGTTAGGAGGGAGTGACTGATTGATGCCTTTCCTTCTGAATTTCGTTAGGAGGAAGAGACTGATTGATGCATTTCCTTCTGAATTTGGCTGGAGCTGGTGGAGATAGTGACTGATTAATGCCTTTCCTTCCTTGGACCATCGGGCAGAATTTGGGTGGAGGGAGTGACTCCCTTAATGCTCAGTGTTACCGTAGGCGTGCCCTTGAGCAAGGTGGAGGACCACAGAAGCGCTTCAGTGGCCAACAAACAGACAGTGGAAGGCTGTGGTTGTTGGCGGGCAGCTCCCAGGTGTGAATGTGTTGACTGGTGAGCAAGGTGGCTCAGTTCATCCTCCCTGGATAAAGGTCATAGGCTGTACATTGGGAGATGAATTGGAGATGTTATTCAATGGAGTGGTCTTGTTTTTCCCTCTAAATGAACCCATTACGTTTAGGAATTCAATGATACAGTAGTACCACACATCTGTCTCCTGCTGTGCCTTTCAAATTATCTGCTGATTTTTACTTCTTAGGTACTCTATAGCCTTTCATCTCCTCTTCACTAATTGTTCATTCATAATATCAATTCTTTATTCATTCATTCATAATATCAATTCTTTATTCATTCATAATATCAATTCTTCATTCATTCAGAATATTAATTATTCATTCATTCATATAAATTATTTCATTCATAATATTAATTCTTCATTCAGAATATCAATCATTCATTCTGTCAGTCTCGTCCTCTACCTTCCGTTCCTCCGGTCCATTTCTTTCCCTCAATCACACTCTTCTTTCTTTCAGTTTCTAGTACCAACTTGCACAGAATGTTTGTGTAGTTCTCATTCGCCCGTAACCACTTTCGCAAGAAAATGCCTAATTTCTGTGCAGCGGGTAGAGCAGGTAAAACGTTGAAAAAGCACGATATCACTGTTGTTGCGCCGTGACTTTATCCAGTAATAAGACACTGTCACATTTGTGTTGATATATTTCTCATATATCAATACTTGGCGACTGTTGTCTCATCCAAGATGGAGGGGAAATGGATCTTCTAAGAATTCTGTGAAAGGTCTCTATTAGGATTGTTTTAGCCGTTAGCAATCGCCCATCAAACAAACATTCACTAAAACCAATCCAGCAGCACCATTCAGCATCAGTTATCCAGTCATTATCACTCTGTGAAGGTGAATCATTGTAAAGGGGTGCTCTGTGCCTCCGATAATGTTTTTCCCACAAAATATTATAAGTAAATAACTACGGCCTTGTTAATTGAAGTTCATGTTAACGATTTGCATTTCTAAGTGGCAAAAATAGATTTCAGGTAGGTCTCCAGTTCGGGATAATGGTCTCTCCAATACTAAAACCAAAGAGCCACCTGTAACATGTCAGAAATCAAAGTGACTTGGATGACCCCAAACTAATAGTCTCCAGTCTATACTGTTCACTGTTCAGTAAAACAGTGAACTGGATTGGTACTCTGTATCGATAGTTTTAGTACTGTGCCTCTGTCGGCAGAGAGGAAGTGGTATCGGTGCATCTCCACATCCAGTGTCAATTTGAGTGGTCAATCGGAGCATCCCTGCCCTTCAAGTTCAAGTTTTGTTTTATTTGTCACATATAAGGTAACTTGTACAGTGAAATGCTTGCTTCTGTATGAGCCTCCTGAGATTGTGCTTCAAACAGTGAAAAAAGAATAAAGACCAAACACTATACAAAATAATACAATATACAAAATGAAAGTACAAAATGCAAAAATGCCCTCTGCCCAAACACCCTTTCTTTTGTGTCTCGGTATACAGGACCAACTCTGACTCTGCCCTGCACACCAGCGTCATGAAGCCCCCCACAGGAGACTCCTTCACCCCCCAGGCCTCCAGGCGCAGCGGTGAGGCACTGCTGCACTCAGTGCACAGAAGGGGTCACACACACAGAAGGGGTCACACACACAGAAGGGGTCACACACACAGAAGGGGTCACACACAAGGTCACACACTGAAGGGAATGTTGATGGCTGTACTGCACATAGGGAAAGATTGACTGAGAAGACTGAGTACAGAGGGATGTTACAAATGTATCACTTTAGAGCAGGGGTCAGCAACCTTTTTGACATGGAGTGCCTGTTTGAAATATAGTTGTAACTAGTGTGCCTCAACAATATTCCATGCATCGTAATTTTTTTTCTCATAATCAAGTATTTTTAATTATATTTTTTACATTATTACATCATTATTGTTATTATTAACTATTATTATGATGGTTGTATCAACCCTAAATCTGAGTTAGGGGGGGGGGGAATGCAATGCAGACAAACGGCTGCATACAGTGCGACCATTTCACTCACTCCATTTGCCCATTCATTTTTGGACACATCACACACCATCGGTGTGTGTACTGTACGTGTGCTGTCATAGCTCCACCTACAGGCATAATGGAGAACACCAGGAGAACACCAGGATGTGAATGGAGGGTGAATGTGAGGTATATCGTGTAAATAAGTTTTGATTGATCGCAAGACTACACTGAAAAAAAAATAATATTAAGTTACCAGAACTTAAAAAGATTGAGTTCAGTTACTGTGCATTAAGGTTTTCAGTTTTCAATCCATAAATTAACAGAAAAATAAGTACACAACCACATTATTTCAACCTAATAAAACTATGTTTATTGTCATTGTTTTAAGAACACAAGTTGACTTGGTAATACTCACATTTTGAGTTAAAAAAAAAATGGCTTTTAACATGTGCAATGTTCAATGAAATAGAAAAATAAATAATAAAATTTGTTGATTTAATCCCACTGGTCACAATGGTGACCGTAATAATGTTTTTGTTATAAGGCTCTGCAAATGTTACTGAATGATGTAGCAATGTATTTCCAGCTAAATTGAAATAATAAACAAATAAATGGTCTCAATTAAATATGTGGTAGTAAAAAGAACCTGTGGGAGGATTTCAACAAGATAAATGCGACAACAGTGCAAAATATTTCACTAATATTTAAAAAAAATATATATATATATATATATATATATATATATATTTTTTTTTTTTTAACTGCTGCCCCCTGTGCCTATCAAAATGCCCCCGCGTGCCTAGGGTTGCCTACCCCTGCTTTAGAGGAACACAAACCTTTATGTACCTATTACACACTCGCACACACAGCCTTATTGCAGCTTTATGTACCTATTACACACTCGCACACACAGCCTTATTGCAGCTTTATTTACCTGTTACACACTCACACACAGCCTTATTGCAGCTTTATGTACCTATTACACACTTGCACACAGCCTTATTGCAGCTTTATTTACCTGTTACACACTCACACACAGCCTTATTGCAGCTTTATTTACCTGTTACACACTCACACACACAGCCTTATTGCAGCTTTATTTACCTGTTACACACTCACACACAGCCTTATTACAGCTTTATGTACCTATTACACAAACACAGCCTGGAAGCCAGTATTTCTTGCTAATTTGTTTTCAACTTTTGCGATACAGACTCAAAGCCAATCAGGCACTGCGTTCTAACTGCTGCTCTGTCCCATAGTGGAACGCCAGCCCCTGATCGCAGGGATTAAAGCTGTCCGTTGCTAAAAATGGATTTCGGTCATTTGGTCCGAGGACAAAAGAAAAGAGAGCAGGACGGCGAGTGGATGTTGGGGGGGGGGGGGGGGGGCACGGGAAGAACTGGAGGATAAGAGAAGAGACTGGCCAGAGAAAACACTGTACAGTGTACAGTTAGCCTAACTAACCTACCTAGCCCAACTAACCTACCTAGCCTACCACACTAGCACGTCATCTCAGTAGAAAGCATCCTCGGTTAACGTCGGAGGATTTGGCGGGGTGAGTCGGGACATTTTGGCATGTCGAATTGGCGTGGAGAGAGATCACTCCGATTTGGCTGAAGTCACAACACAAATAGCCAGGGGTTGCAACAACACTGTTACTTTCACTTGCTAGGCATTCTGAGAGAAGCTACCGTCTGTGCTGAGTGAGTTAGCAAAGAGGCTAAGTAGGCTCTAATTGTGTTCAAAAGATGGCTTGTATATACATCACTATTCTATATATATATAGACTTTACTACATTATTCTATTTGGTTATAGACTACTACATTATTCTATTTGATTATATACTTTACTACATTATTCTATTTGGTTATAGACTTTACTACATTATTCTATTTGGTTATAGACTTTACTACATTATTCTATTTGGTTATGGTTATAATAACATCTCCAGTGTGATGAAGCCACTGTTATCAGAATGTGATTATAACATATCTCCAGTTTGATGAAGCCACTGTTTATCAGAATGTGATTATAACATATCTCCAGTTTGATTAATCCACTTATCAGAATGTGATTATAACATATCTCCAGTTTGATGAATCCACTGTTATCAGAATGTGATTATAACATATCTCCCGTGTGATGAAGTCACTGTTATCAGAATGTGATAAACAAGGGATACAAATGGGGGAAAGAAAAATGGAAGATCTCTCTCAATTGCACTATGATACTTTTGTACCTGCACAACTCCAGTTTGATTAATCCACTGTTATCAGAATGTGATTATAACATATCTCCAGTTTGCTCCAGTCTTACTTGTTGTGTCTCTCTGTGTAACTTTAGGTGAGGCGGAGGGGCGAAGAAGTAAGTGACACACAGACACACACACGTTTATGTTTATATCTGTGTGAGGACCTTTGATTTACTACATTAATTCCCAAGACGTAACGCTCATCAGTAAATGTAAATGCCACGCTGACATTATGGGAAATGTGCTTACAAGAAGATAAACCCAAATTTTCTCTCTGTGTTCAGTAGAAAACTATCCGGCTGCAAGCTATCCTAGTTTAGCACAAGCTGTTGGCCAAAAACACCTCTCCTGGAGTTTTCAGCTAGGCTAGTGATCCGTATCCGCTTCCATTCATTTGTGCTAGGCTAGCTTGCAGCTGGATAGCTTTCTACTGAACGCACAGAGAGGAAATTGGTGTCTATCATCTTGTCTGACTCTGGCGAGAAGACGCGCATTTCCCATAATGTTGGCATGTTATTTTAATATATAGTATGTGTGAGATGATAATTATTCAGTTTGGTCTTTTAGCACCAAAATATTTTGGTCCGCCAAAGGGGGGCCTGACAGAAAAAGTTTGAGAAGCACTGCTTTAACCCCTCACCCCTCCCCCAGTGTTCCCCTACCCAGTGCCTCCCATCGAAGAGAACATGTTGGATGAAGGCAAACTGCTCAAACCCTGGGACACCAAGAAGGTAGACTATAACTCCAGTAGAAAACCACAACCTATTTTCTTGTCTGAGAATATATTGTTTTATTTAAAGTTTTCTCTAATATCCAGTGAAAGTGAAAATGTAATTTGATGGAAGTGTGAAAAGAATTGTATATATATTATATAAAATGTTGTCATCTATCATCGCTGGAGACATCATTGTTCAATTACTTGGTAATAAACGTACTGATCTCACAATGTTGTTTTAGTTGATACATCGCAGCCCTCAGGTTGCTTGGAAAACCGTAAAAGCTACTCTTACGTCTATTGCTTCTAAAGACCAGGATGTACTTCTGATGAGTCTATTGCTTCTAATGGCCAGGATGTACTTCTGATGTGTATAGGGTGTAAAACACCAGGATGTACTTCTGATGCGTATAGGGTGTAAAACACCAGGATGTACTTCTGATACATATACGGTGTAAAAGGCTTACGTAACTCAAACCTGTATTTTGAGTTTGATGATTTATGAAAGTAGCAAAAAGCTTCTTTTCCAACCGCAAGTCAACGTGTTAAAAGGAACACCCCAACATTATGGAAAATGCGCTCACCATCTTCTCCAGAGTTGGACAAGAAGATGGACACCAATTTCTGGAGAAGACGGCGAGGGCATTTTCCATAATATTGGCGTGTTCCTTTTTTAAGCGGTCTGTAAACGGAGCAAACATCTCTATGATCAAATAAATGCCAGATCCAGGCTTTAATCGGCAGAACGTGGAACTAATCGAGTGTTGTCTGTCCTCAGTTGCCCCTGCTGTCGTCTCGACCCAAGTCCTGTGAAGTCCCCGGGATCAAGTGAGTGTGACGCTAGCGACCATCACAAGAGTATTTATGTCTCTGTGGAATCCTGTGGTCGCCTGGGCTTTGGTGAATCCTGTGGTCGCCTGGGCCCTGGTGAATCCTGTGGTCGCCTGGGCCCTGGTGAATCCTGTGGTCGCCTGGGCCCTGGTGAATCCTGTGGTCGCCTGGGCCCTGGTGAATCCTGTGGTCGCCTGGGCCCTGGTGAATCCTGTGGTCGCCTGGGCCCTGGTGAATCCTGTGGTCGCCTGGGCCCTGGTGAATCCTGTGGTCGCCTGGGCCCTGGTGAATCCTGTGGTCGCCTGGGCCCTGGTGAATCCTGTGGTCGCCTGGGCCCTGGTGAATCCTGTGGTCGTCTGGGCCCTGGTGAATCCTGTGGTCGCCTGGGCCCTGGTGAATCCTGTGGTCGCCTGGGCCCTGGTGAATCCTGTGGTCGCCTGGGCCCTGGTGAATCCTAATAATAATAGATCAAATTTATATAGCGCCTTTCATAGAACCCAAGGTCGCTTTACAATCAGGACAAAAAATAGGGCAAGGAAAATAGGGGGGGGGGAGGGAGAGGGGATGAGGGAAAGTAGGGGATAATGGACCTTATTTAATCTAAAACTAACTGATGGGGAAAGCCTTGGTGAAGAGGTGTGTTTTTAGAGCGGATTTGAAGGTGTCCAGGGTTGGGGCGTTGCGGATTTCGGGGGGGAGAGAGTTCCAGAGGGCAGGGGACGCCACGCTGAAGGCTCTGTCCCCAAAAGTCTGTAACCTGGTGCGAGGGATGGAGAGGAGACCTAGATCAGAGGATCGTAGGTTCCGGGATGGAGTGTACTGGTGGAGGAGATCAGACGGGTACCGGGGTTGTCTGGGCCCTGGTGAATCCTGTGGTCGCCTGGGCCCTGGTGAATCCCAGGGGGAGAGGGGTGACCTTCTCGGTCTGGGAACAAAGACTATAGTATAATAATAACTAGACTAACCTCCCTCTGGCTGTGAGGAGCCTCTCTTTATGCGGGAGCTGACGAGGCTTGATGAGCTCCTGGTGTGGGGGATTGACTACCTGCTGTAGGGGGATTGACTACCTGCTGTAGGGGGTTTGACTACCTGCTGTAGGGGGATTGACTACCTGCTGTAGGGGATTGACTACTTGCTGTAGGGGATTGACTACTTGCTGTAGGGGGATTGACTACCTGCTGTAGGGGGATTGACTACCTGCTGTAGGGTGATTGACTACCAGCTGTAAGGCATGATTCCCATGCTGTCTGTTCCCCCCAGCCCAACCTCTGTGTGTGTGCCTGTCTATTAGGGCTGGACGAAGAGGCTGAAAATCTTTCAGATATTGGTCAGTAATAAATGATAATAGTGATGCTTTAAAGGTTTGTTTACTTTCGCTTTCAAATCAGCTGCAGCCTGAGAACTGGAGTGTGAGGGGCTGTAACACTAAAGATGGCGGCAACGACAAAGAATTGCTGCAAAATAAACATACATCTGTTGTTTAAAAAAGAAAAAAATAAACCATTTAATAACCATATCGATAATTATAGATATCGAGTGATATGATATCGATATCGTGATATCATTTTTGGCCATATCGCCCAGCCCTAGTCTGATGCTCCCGGGCTTAACACATTCGTGGCCAACCACGTATATATACGTGTTCCGGATCCAACGCTTGAGGGCCAACCACGTATATATACGTGGTAAGGTTGTTTTGGCTTTTATTCCATTGTAATATCCTACTCAATGTCACCGAGCGGCACTGCAGATTTACCCTACTCTTGGGATTTGGAAAAGTGCATTACCGGCCAGATCCTCGTAGGGGCGCTGTCTCGATAATGCAGTGTTCCCTGTTACAGACCGGTGTTTTATTTTTTTTCATGGGTGGACTTTTTTTTCTGAAGCTATGGCTTTACCAGATCGCCTGGAATACTTTTTGGGACGCTGAATTCAGTATGCAGTAAAGGAATATAGCATCAGCCAATGGACATATCGATCTACCAGATGGCGATCGATAACTGGGAAATCCTGTTTGGGATCCAACCGGCCCACGGTAAGAGCTTTTTCACGTAAATTACAGCCCGATCGGGCCTTGTTCTCATAGCCAACCACCCGGTCAGCGTATGAGGCTAATGAGGCTAATGCCGTTATTGGTAATCAATAATCAGAAACGACGTCCCCCCCCCCCCCCACCCTTTCATGCATTCATGGTGGACCATGATACCGATAATATGCATTTAGAGTTTTAGCTCTAGCTTGTGTATAGCCAAAACGTTATTAGCTTAGCGCTCTGTATCTCGCCTTCCAGGAAATACCCCAGAACATTGCGGTATATAGTTCATATTCACAACGCTATAAAATGGGAACGTATTGATGATTTTTTTTTTATTTAAGGCATATTGAAGGGACGGTTTATAGTGTCAATTGACAATGACATGGACAGATAGCAATAATATAAAGTATAGATTTAGCTCTACAAACAGCCTCACACACAATGAAAGGTTGTTATGATAAGCTGGCCTTATAGAGTGAGATTAGACGGATCCCAGTGGCCGCGAAAGTGTTAACTAGGCAGGTCTGACCGTGCCCGGGCTTAGCAAGGTGCCCTGTCACATATGTGGTTGTTATGATGTCATGGTTGAGTACTATAGTGTGTGAGTGCTAGAAGTTCCTTCATGACTTTAGTGTCTCACCTGCACAATCTGTATTCAGCTGCTGTTGTTTCTGTCTGTTTCTGTTTCTTATTATGAAAGTCATAAATAATGTAAAAACAAGCGTGAACACTGCACACACACACACTTTTGTGGACCAACAGAGCGAGCTATAGAGCTGCTAGTTGCATCCCAAAATATCTAGAGTTTATCACTGCTATCGTGGCAGACGAGAACATGACAATTCAGTATCGTTTTATTGCCAAGCCTGTGTGTGTGTGTGTGTTGTCATCCTTCCAGATGTGCTGTGTTTCAGTGAATCATCCCTCTACCTCCACTCCCACTTGTCTTCTATTTATCCATCCCCCTCTTCTCGCTCCTATTCCTCCTCCTCCTCTGTGACTGAAATACTGACTAACAACTGACACAACTCCCATTACACATTCTTTACTCTTGTTCCCATAGCTGGAGGTGTGTGTGTGTGTGTAATATGTGTGCGCTGGAAGAGGCTGGCCATGGTGTCTGCTCCCCCCCCTCTCTCTGTCTTGTTTGCCTCTATTGTCTCTCTCTCTCTCTCTCTCTCTCTCTCTCTCTCTCTCTCTCTCTCTCTCTCGTGTCTGTTGTGTTTGCCTCTATTCTTTCTCTGTGTTGTTTGCCTCTATTCTCTCTCTCTCTACATCTAACTATAGAAAGTAAGCACCTAACTATAGAACTTAAGCAGCTCTAACTATAGAAAGTAAGCACCTAACTATAGAAGATAAGCACCTAACTATAGAATTTAAGTACCTAACTATAGAAAGTAAGCATCTGGGCACCCAAGTGGCGACCCATGTAACGTTCTGCGTCGCGAAGCGGCCGGCATCCTTTGCCGAATGTCTTCCCCCCGCTCTGTCTCCCGTTCTTCCTCTCTCTCTCTACCGGACTGCCCGGTAGAACAAACAAATAAAAAATCTACCAAAAACATAATTTAGAAAAAAGAAAGTAAGCATCTAACTATAGAACTTAAGCAGCTCTAACTATAGAAAGTAAGCACCTAACTATAGAACGTAAGCACCTAACTATAGAACGTAAGCACCTAACTATAAAAAGTAAGCATCTAACTATAGAACATAAGCACCTAACTATAGAACTTGAGCACCTAACTATAGAAAGTAAGCACCTGGAGCGGCTAAGTGACGCAGTGGGAAAGGCGCTCGCCACTAACGCAGGAGCTGCTGGGTTCGAGCCCAGCTCTCGCCGTTGCTTCCGGCTTGGCTGGTCGTTCATACTAATACAATTGGCAGTATTAGGGGGTGGGAAAGCCGGTGGGTGGGGATCGGACGTTGTGGACAGCGACTCCTACAGGTCGGTTGGTGCGCCTGTACAGCAGAATCAGGAAGTATCGGGGGCAGCGTGAGCCTCCCACGCGTTACTCCTCGCCACTGAGAGATGGCGCCGTGCAGGTGAAAAGATGCGACGGCTGCCTCCTCATGTACCGGAGGGGACACGTGATGCAAGGCTTTGTCCACATTGCAGCCGACCAGTGGGAGGCATGGCCTAACAACGTTCGAGACAGGGGAGGGTAGAATTGGATAATACGAAATTGGGATGCGAGAAAAATAGAAAATGGGGAGAAAAAGTAGATAAAAAGCAGCTCTAACTATAGAAAGTAAGCGCCTAACCTTTTTACCTTTTTGCTTACAAGTCCTGCTTCCATCGTCTCAAAAACCTCAGCCACTGCCCCGTGTCTCTGGTCTGTGTTGTAGTTTGACAGTGAGTTGTGTCTCCTCCCTCTGCCAGTATCTTCCCCTCCCCGGACCAGCCGTCCAACCCGTCCCACGGCGTGCCCTCGGCCCTCAACACGGGCGGCTCGCTGCCCGACCTGTCCAGCCTGCACTTCCCCTCGCCGCTGCCCACGCCGCTGGACCCCGAGGAGCCGGGCTACCCGGGCTCGCTGAGCGGGGGGAGCAGCACGGGGAACCTGGCCTCCACCCTCACGCAGCTGGGCATCACCGTCGGCGCGGGGGGCAGCGGGACCTTCCACCACCACTCGCCAGGTACTAGACACGGGGACAGGGGTATGTGTGGTCCGGCTATAACTATACAACATCCAGTTAGTCAAAAATCTAAAATACAAATAAAAATACACAGTCCGAGATATACATTCTAAAATATGTATATACATTCTAAAATATACAGTCTGAAAATATACAGTCAAATGTAAATGTCCAGGAAGGTATACAGGGATTTACTCTGTGCTCAATGAGGCACAGTGTGGCGTTATACAGTCTGATGGCTGTTGGAACGAACTGTTGTGTTGGTAGTGATGGTTGTCTTGTCGACGAAAGACAGGGGAGGAAGTTTGTGGGCACGAGCGAGGGAGAGCATGAAAGTTGGGAGATTTATTCTGGTTGGGCGTTCCAGGTTTAGATTGAGAGAGAGAGAGAGAGAGAGGTGTTTTTCTTTTGGCATGGTGGATGTGCTGTCGGAAAATGTCGCCGTCCCTTATCTGCTCTGAGGTGACCACAAG
The DNA here is from genome assembly GCF_963971535.1 of Notolepis coatsorum. Classification (NCBI taxonomy): domain Eukaryota; kingdom Metazoa; phylum Chordata; class Actinopteri; order Aulopiformes; family Paralepididae; genus Notolepis; species Notolepis coatsorum. Next base: position 17,714,239 of record NC_140183.1, on the reverse strand, counting down.
CAGGAAGCTGCAGAACGCTGGGACGCATCTCAACACTCTGGTTTACCTCCTTCTCCCCCAAGTCTCCTTCATCTCCTTCCCTCGGTTTGTCGCCCCGCCGAGAGGCGTAGAATTGTAGAATATGGATTTGAAACCTTTATTTATTCTCGAAAAGGGACATTGAGGTTTTACCCGCATTTGCAAATTCGGCGAGATTACGAATAGAAACGGTTCAGAATACATATAAAAGGGATCAAATATATTTGCATAAATACGATTTATTACAAACAAACAAATCCCCCTCCTCTGAAGCTGCACTTTTACATTTTACAGTCGGTTACATTTGACATGCCTCCTATACAGAGTACAACTTTTTATTTTGCAGACATCTTCACCTCTCAACTTTGGACATAGAACAATACATTGATGCTGATGTTCATGGTTTACAGAGTTGTAAAAGTTATTGCAGATGAGGAATTGTGGCTAACATGCTAAATATTATCCAAGTACTTTTAGCACCCTAAAATAAGGACACTGTGTACACCAATATAGATGTGGATGAAAAGATTTAATAAAGAAATAATAAGAGAAAGCTGTAGGTACAGTATATCTCTATGCTCACGGTATTAAACAGGCAAATCCATGTAGTGTCTCTAGAAATATAGTCAAGTTAGGCCGCGCTCTCAAGTTCTGACACTGGGTGCTGTAATCCCATAAAGTTCAGTATATCAAAAAGCAGGGTAGCGGACCAGCACTCTCAGGTTCAATGTTTTTAATGGCAGCCTGAATAGGAAACGGACATGTTTCGGACAATGTCCTTCTTCAGTGATATGGCTAGCAATGGAAATACATTCAAGATGGTAGTTATATACACCTGGCAGGTAATTACATGACACGGCAGGAAATGACACTTTACACTTGGAGAAATGTCGAGCTACCGACGACTTGACATCTGAATTTCTCACAGCACATTTGTGTTCACTGATTCTTGATTTAAAGGCTCTCATTGTTTTGCCCACATAAGAGAAATTACAGGGACATTTTAGCAAATACACCAGATTAGACGAATTACACGTAATCTGTCAAAGGACGGATTACGTGTAATTCGTCTAATCTGGTGTATTTGCTAAAATGTCCCTGTAATTTTTCTTATGTGGGCAAAACAACGAGAGCCTTTAAATCAAGATCAAATGTCCGATTTAATGCTCCTACTGATAGAAGAATCTACCAAAGATCGACAGATTGTTCAGCATGAAATTGAGGAAATGAACAAGAAGGTGGATACACTGAACAAAGACCTGGAAAAGGCTCCACTTGAAATCAAATTAACAGAACATTTGAACAAATTTGCAATGACACTCAAACAAGATAAGCTCCGGAAATTCCAGCGGGATGAAAAAGATTTTAAAGAGAACAATGTTTACTCATGGCACAGACCAGGGGCTGCCAACCCATGGCATAGACGCAAGGCTCAACACTTCCATGAACCCAAGCGCACACATCCCCGCACTGTCTCCTTCAACTTCACCAGTGAAGAAGAAGACTCTGATGCCCCACGAAGGAACCCCGGAGTGGATTTTTTAGGAGAAGACCAATCTCTAACGAGCCAAGACAAGGACACACGGACACCCCACAAGGAAAACAGAGGAAGAGGACGAGGAGGGGGAGAAAGAAACCTGCATCGCAAATATCACACACGGAGCCAACAGAGGTAGTGATCAACTTGTCAGACGTACAGCTTACTGATGCGTAGAACAAGGTATTATCCAAAGGTCTCTCTTTCTCCCCGACCAATCTTCCCAATGACTTTGAATTAAAAACAGACTTGTTTCGCTTTTATAGGAATCTACACATTAAGGCATGGTATAAGCAGAATCCACAGTGTGTGTTTACCCCAGTTAGTCAAAATATTATTACTCCATGTACTCCTTTTAAGCCTAAATCATATTTTTGTCCAGTAGTACAGAATACTACGTTGAGCACATTCGAGAAAAAAGTAAATTATGAAGTAAAGAAATTAACTAATAGCAAGACACATGTCCACCATAATTTGACTAAAAACGAACGAGATGCCCTCAAAGAACTCTCAGATAATAGAAATATTGTCATTAAGAGAGCCGACAAGGGAGGAGCCATAGTAGTTTGGGGTGTAGAACAATACGTTAAAGAGGCGTCCCGACAACTTCAGGACACTACTTTTTATCTCCCTCTTACTTCTAACCCGTCAACTATATTAGCAGAAGAACTTAAAGACTTGCTAGTTAGGTCGAAAGAAGATAACCTTATCTCTGACCAAGAATTTAAGTTCTTATACAATGATAACCCTCGTATGGCCTCCTTCTATTTATTGCCTAAGATACATAAAAACCTTGCTGAACCACTGGGGAGACCAGTGATTTCAGGGAACGATAGCCTAACTGAGCCTATATCTAAATACGTAGATTTTTTTTTATTAAACCACTACTTCCAACGCTTCCAGCTTATTTACAGGACACTACAGATGTTCTCAATAAAATCAAAGAGCAAGGGAATATTGGACCAGGCACTTACTTGGCGACAATGGATGTAGAAGCCCTTTACACCAGTATTGCCCATGACCAAGGCATGACAGCCAGAACAATACATTGATGCTGATGTTCATGGTTTACAGAGTTGTAAAAGTTATTGCAGATGAGGAATTGTGGCTAACATGCTAAATATTATCCAAGTACTTTTAGCACCCTAAAATAAGGACACTGTGTACACCAATATAGATGTGGATGAAAAGATTTAATAAAGAAATAATAAGAGAAAGCTGTAGGTACAGTATATCTCTATGCTCACGGTATTAAACAGGCAAATCCATGTAGTGTCTCTAGAAATATAGTCAAGTTAGGCCGCGCTCTCAAGTTCTGACACTGGGTGCTGTAATCCCATAAAGTTCAGTATATCAAAAAGCAGGGTAGCGGACCAGCACTCTCAGGTTCAATGTTTTTAATGGCAGCCTGAATAGGAAACAGACATGTTTCGGACAATGTCCTTCTTCAGTGATATGGCTAGCAATGGAAATACATTCAAGATGGTAGTTATATACACCTGGCAGGTAATTACATGACACGGCAGGAAATGACACTTTACACTTGGAGAAATGTCGAGCTACCGACGACTTGACATCTGAATTTCTCACAGCACATTTGTGTTCACTGATTCTTGATTTAAAGGCTCTCATTGTTTTGCCCACATAAGAGAAATTACAGGGACATTTTAGCAAATACACCAGATTAGACGAATTACACGTAATCTGTCAAAGGACGGATTACGTGTAATTCGTCTAATCTGGTGTATTTGCTAAAATGTCCCTGTAATTTTTCTTATGTGGGCAAAACAACGAGAGCCTTTAAATCAAGATCAAATGTCCGATTTAATGCTCCTACTGATAGAAGAATCTACCAAAGATCGACAGATTGTTCAGCATGAAATTGAGGAAATGAACAAGAAGGTGGATACACTGAACAAAGACCTGGAAAAGGCTCCACTTGAAATCAAATTAACAGAACATTTGAACAAATTTGCAATGACACTCAAACAAGATAAGCTCCGGAAATTCCAGCGGGATGAAAAAGATTTTAAAGAGAACAATGTTTACTCATGGCACAGACCAGGGGCTGCCAACCCATGGCATAGACGCAAGGCTCAACACTTCCATGAACCCAAGCGCACACGTCCCCGCACTGTCTCCTTCAACTTCACCAGTGAAGAAGAAGACTCTGATGCCCCACGAAGGAACCCCGGAGTGGATTTTTTAGGAGAAGACCAATCTCTAACGAGCCAAGACAAGGACACACGGACACCCCACAAGGAAAACAGAGGAAGAGGACGAGGAGGGGGAGAAAGAAACCTGCATCGCAAATATCACACACGGAGCCAACAGAGGTAGTGATCAACTTGTCAGACGTACAGCTTACTGATGCGTAGAACAAGGTATTATCCAAAGGTCTCTCTTTCTCCCCGACCAATCTTCCCAATGACTTTGAATTAAAAACAGACTTGTTTCGCTTTTATAGGAATCTACACATTAAGGCATGGTATAAGCAGAATCCACAGTGTGTGTTTACCCCAGTTAGTCAAAATATTATTACTCCATGTACTCCTTTTAAGCCTAAATCATATTTTTGTCCAGTAGTACAGAATACTACGTTGAGCACATTCGAGAAAAAAGTAAATTATGAAGTAAAGAAATTAACTAATAGCAAGACACATGTCCACCATAATTTGACTAAAAACGAACGAGATGCCCTCAAAGAACTCTCAGATAATAGAAATATTGTCATTAAGAGAGCCGACAAGGGAGGAGCCATAGTAGTTTGGGGTGTAGAACAATACGTTAAAGAGGCGTCCCGACAACTTCAGGACACTACTTTTTATCTCCCTCTTACTTCTAACCCGTCAACTATATTAGCAGAAGAACTTAAAGACTTGCTAGTTAGGTCGAAAGAAGATAACCTTATCTCTGACCAAGAATTTAAGTTCTTATACAATGATAACCCTCGTATGGCCTCCTTCTATTTATTGCCTAAGATACATAAAAACCTTGCTGAACCACTGGGGAGACCAGTGATTTCAGGGAACGATAGCCTAACTGAGCCTATATCTAAATACGTAGATTTTTTTTTATTAAACCACTACTTCCAACGCTTCCAGCTTATTTACAGGACACTACAGATGTTCTCAATAAAATCAAAGAGCAAGGGAATATTGGACCAGGCACTTACTTGGCGACAATGGATGTAGAAGCCCTTTACACCAGTATTGCCCATGACCAAGGCATGACAGCCATGAGACATTTTTTAGATACTCGCACTGACTAACAGGACCCCCCTACAGATTTTTTAGTCGAACTAACCAAATTTACTTTACTTAATAATGTGTTTTTATTTCAGGACAAAATGTATCGACAGGTAAAAGGCTGTGCTATGGGTGCATGTTTTAGCCCTTCATATGCAGGCTTGTTTATGGGAAAATGGGAGGAGGACTATGTGTTCAACACTCAAAACGTATTTAAAGATAAGATCATCTGGTGGGCCAGATATATAGATGACATCATTATGTGGTGGAAAGGCACTATTGATGAATTGAAAGCTTTTCATAGTTATTTGAACAACACTAACCCAAATATAAAACTGTCTAGATTTTAGTCCTGATAAGATCCATTTTCTTGACTTAGAAATCACTAAAGACTTGAATGGTGACTTACATACGTCATTGTACAGGAAGTTAACGCATAAAAATACTATTTTACATGCAGAGAGCTTCCACCCCTCTACTTTGATCAACAATGTTCCGTACGGCCAATTTAAAAGAGTACGTAGAATTTGTGACAGTGAGGCTGATTTTAGAGAAAAGAGCGGAGAAATGTATGATCGCTTTAGAGAACGTGGCTATACACATAATACTCTTAAAATAGCTATATCTGAAGCCGCTACTGTAGAACGCGACTCCCTCTTAAAAAGAAAGACACTGAAAGAGAAAACCGATAGGGTGTTTTTCTCTACCACTTATAGTACTAAAGCCCTTGCTGTTCGCAATATAATTAAAAAGAATTGGAGCTTGATCCAATGTGATGAGTCCCTGTCTAACATTTTCCCTGACCCGCCCCTCTGTACATTTAGGAGAGCTCCCAATCTCGGAGATAAATTAGTACGAAGCCATCTACCGGCAGATGTCAAATCTACATGGCTACCTAAGCCTCCTATAGGAACGTATAGATGTGGTCACTGCAAACAATGTGATGTGGTGATAAGATCAAAAGCTTTTACCCACCCAGTTACAAAACAGACATATACTTCTAACAGCTTTATTAATTGTCAAACGACACATGTTATTTATATACTGTCTTGTTCCAAATGTGACTCTTTTTATGTTGGTCGTACGAAACGCCGTCTACTTGATCGACTGGCAGATCATAAATATGCTATTAAAACTAACAACATGGATTATGCAATGGCTAAACATATTCATGAAGTTCACCATAGTACCTCTGCTTTATTTACAGCTATCGGAATTGACAGTGTTCCACTCACGTCTAGAGGAGGTAATAGACAAAGAATTCTAAACCAGAAAGAAAGTCGCTGGATCGATAGACTACAGGCCACCTCACTCCCAGGTTTAAATGATTCCATAGACATGGTATCATTTTTATAGGCCAGTAGATCACTTTATTTATTTATTGTATTTATACATTGTTATTTATTGTATTTTGATAGACTACAGGCCACCTCTTTACAGGTTTAAATGACTCTACGGACATACTGTCACTTTTATAGGCTACTACTATAAAACTACTATAAAATCTACTATAAGTAGATTACATTATAGTATTATTATTCTTTGTCATGCATTACTCAATGCTCTTACATTGTTGTTGTTTTGATAATTGTTTTTTGATAATTGTTTTTTGATAATTGTTGGTAATTGTTTATATTATTATTGATCTATTCTATTTTTGACTCATTTCTTTATGTTGTTATAATATTTTGAGCTTGTGTGTATATATACTTATATAATATACAAATTTGTTTTTCTATTTAGTATTATTGTATATTTACTTCAACTCAAGTTGAGAATGTTGCTTTGCCTTCATTTAATTGGGACCAGCTGTCCCCCATTGTAATTAGTGTCTCCCTGAGTTGTGTGTTTTTTTCTTTTTTCCTCTATTTAGTCACAGTATTGTTTTTGTCACAGCAACACCCTGAAGAAGGCCATGTAGGCCGAAACATGTTGGACTTTTTTTTTTTTTTGATCCACTTTTTCTCCCATTTTTCTATATTTTCTCCCATCCCAATTTCGTATCATCCAATTCAACCCTCCCCTGTCACGAACGCTGTTTCTTGCCTCCCACAAGCCGGCTGCAATGTGGACTAAGTCATACATAGCACAAGTCCCCTCCGGTACTTGAGGTAACAGCAGTCGCATCTTTTCACCTGCGCAGCTCGATCTCTCAGTGTCGAGGAGTAACGCGTGGGAGGCTCACGCTGCCCCCGACACTTCCTGATTCTACTGCGCAGGCGCACCAACCGACTTGTAGGAGTCGCTTGTTCACAACGTTCGATCCCCACCCTTCAGTTTCCCTCCCCGTAATACGGCCAATGTGTATTACTGCGGACGACCAGCTAAACTGAAAACAATGTGGAGAGCTGGATTCGAACACGCGAATCCTAGCGTCTCCACACTGGTGGCGAGTGCCTTGCCCACTACACCACCTAGCCGCCCAACATGTTGGACTTTTAAAAGATTTTTCTAAATAATGTAAGCCACTTATTAAAGGCTTTTTAAAAACTGTAGAGCTGCCTTGGATCTCAACCTTTCTTATATAAGCGAATCCTACCCCGGATTTAATCCAAAGAGCACCTACCTGAAACAAAATAAGAACGCTGAAGCCCTCTCCATATCCTTTGTTATATTTATATATATGTATAATTTGTGGATTTATTATTGGACTCTACTTTGATAGGTAATTCCTTTGGTCACATTGCACAGGCACACCTGCGTCGTGATGTCATTTCCTGCCGTGTCATGTAATTACCTGCCAGGTGTATATAACTACCATCTTGAATGTATTTCCATTGCTAACCATATCACTGAAGAAGGACATAGTCCGAAACATGTCTGTTTCCTATTCAGGCTGCCATTAAAAACATTGAACCTGAGAGTGCTGGTCCGGCTACCCTGCTTTTTGTGTCTCTAGAAATAAAATAGAATAAAAATGTAGATTTTCTTTGTGTTTACAAATGTTAGATTTAGTGTATCCGACGAGGTGTGTTTGCGAGCAGCAGGTGGATGTTGGGATCAGCTGACGGTGTTTTGTCTCTTCCCAGGTCTCCTGGCGTCTCTGCAGGGCACGCTCAGTAACCCCTCCCTGCACTCGTCGCTGAGCAACCCCAACATCCAGTCGTCTCTCAGCAGCCACTCGTTCCCCAACTCCCTCAGCTCCGCCTCCCTACATTCGTCGCTTAGCAACCCCTCCCTCCAGTCCTCTCTCAGCTCCTCCCCCTCCCTCAGCAATCAGTCCCTGCATTCCTCCCTCAGCAGCTCCTCTCTGAGTGGCCAGTCGGTGGCCAGCAGTAACCCCGGCTACAGCAGCGGCTCCTGCTCCTCCTCCTCCTACTCGCCGATGCTCACAGGCCAGGGCCAGCCGCCACTCAGCACGTCTCCCAGGAGGCGGGCCCAGCTCTCCCCTCTGATCCTGCCCATGGGGGGAGAATCTCGGCGGCACCACTCGAAGCAGTTCTCCCCGACCATCTCCCCTACCCTGTCCTCCATAACCCAGGTACACTCTCTCTCATCTCTCTACCCTGTCCTCTATAACCCAGGTACACTCTCTCATATCTCTACCCTGTCCTCTATAACCCAGGTACACTCTCATATCTCCACCCTGTCCTCTATAACCCAGGTACACTCTCATATCTCCACCCTGTCCTCTATAACCCAGGTACACTCTCATATCTCCACCCTGTCCTCTATAACCCAGGTACACTCTCATATCTCCACCCTGTCCTCTATAACCCAGGTACTCTCTCATATCTCTCTACTCTGTCCTCTATAACCCAGGTACACTCTCATATCTCTACCCTGTCCTCTATAACCCAGGTACACTCTCATATCTCTACTCTGTCCTCTATAACCCAGGTACACTCTCATATCTCTACCCTGTCCTCTATAACCCAGGTACACTCTCATATCTCTACCCTGTCCTCTATAACCCAGGTACACTCTCATATCTCTCTACTCTGTCCTCTATAACCCAGGTTCACTCTCATATCTCTCTACCCTGTCCTCTATAACCCAGGTACACTCTCATATCTCTCTACTCTGTCCTCTATAACCCAGGTTCACTCTCATATCTCTCTACCCTGTCCTCTATAACCCAGGTACTCTCTCATATCTCTCTACCCTGTCCTCTATAACCCAGGTACACTCTCATATCTCTCTACCCTGTCCTCTATAACCCAGGTACTCTCTCATATCTCTCTACTCTGTCCTCTATAACCCAGGTACACTCTCATATCTCCCTACCTTGTCCTCTATAACCCAGGTACACTCTCATCTCTCTACTCTGTCCTCTATAACCCAGGTACACTCTCATATCTCCCTACCTTGTCCTCTATAACCCAGGTACACTCTCATATCTCCACCCTGTCCTCTATAACCCAGGTACTCTCTCATATCTCCACCCTGTCCTCTATAACCCAGGTACACTCTCATATCTCTCTACTCTGTCCTCTATAACCCAGGTTCACTCTCATATCTCTCTACCCTGTCCTCTATAACCCAGGTACACTCTCATATCTCTCTACTCTGTCCTCTATAACCCAGGTTCACTCTCATATCTCTCTACCCTGTCCTCTATAACCCAGGTACTCTCTCATATCTCTCTACTCTGTCCTCTATAACCCAGGTACTCTCTCATATCTCTCTACCCTGTCCTCTATAACCCAAGTACACTCTCATATCTCCCTACCTTGTCCTCTATAACCCAGGTACACTCTCATCTCTACTCTGTCCTCTATAACCCAGGTACACTCTCATATCTCTACTCTGTCCTCTATAACCCAGGTACACTCTCATATCTCTACTCTGTCCTCTATAACCCAGGTACACTCTCATCTCTCTACTCTGTCCTCTATAACCCAGGTACACTCTCATATCTCCACCCTGTCCTCTATAACCCAGGTACACTCTCATATCTCCACCCTGTCCTCTATAACCCAGGTACTCTCTCATATCTCCACCCTGTCCTCTATAACCCAGGTACTCTCTCATATCTCTCCACCCTGTCCTCTATAACCCAGGTACACTCTCATATCTATACCCTGTCCTCTATAACACACACACACACACACACACACACACACACACACACACACACACACACACACACACACACACACACACACACACACACACACACACACAATATAATTCAGATGTGTTTTCATTATGTCACAATCTGTACATTGTATGAAACATCATGATGAGTTTCATAAGCAGGGGGCGAAATTAAAGCCCGCCGCCCGCCAGGGGCGCTCAGTTTTTACCTTTGGCGCTTGCCACTGAGAGCCCTGCCCGCCGTGTGGCGTGTGGACGTGTAGTTCATAACGATACTCTTATTTTGAAAATCTGTGCGGGTCTCATTTCCGGCCCAAGCGCAGCTAGAGTCATAATATCGATGGCTCCGGCAGTTAGCAGCATTCGGTTCGTATGATATTCTTATTTTGAAAAAAAACGTGGCAACGAGTCATATCCGCCCAGCCGGGCCAGCCCTTTCTGCTTGTATCAACACAGAGCGGCCCGCAGCTCTAGTGCCACTGCTAACGTTAAGCTCTCAGAATGGTAGCAGCTCGCCCGCAGCATCTAGTGCTAACGTTAAGCTCTCAGAATGGTAGCAGCTCGCCCGCAGCATCTAGTGCTAACGTTAAGCTCTCAGAATGGTAGCAGCTCGCCCGCAGCTCTAGTGCTAACGTTAAGCTCTCAGAATGGTAGCAATCTGCTCTAGTCTAGATCGGACCTCCATGAGCTGCATAATACCTCCGTTCCCTCGTTAGCTAGCTCGCGTTAGCTAGCTCACGTTAGATCGATCTGTCCCAGTAAACTAAATTATCTTAACGTTATCTACCGGGCTAGCAGTAGCTACAGATAGCTCCTGATATCAATGTCTTATACCATTGATTGAATGCGTATTCTAGCTGAGGGCATGTTGAATGTGATTTGACAAAATAACCGTAACGTTATAAATAGGGTCCAGCTGCATCGCCGGAGAATCCTTGCATGCTGAATGTAGGGTCTAGCTGAATATAGGGTCTAGCTGCAGGGCCGGAGAATCCTTGCTGGAGCTGGAGGCTACTCAAGTATACACACAGACAGTGGAGCTGTTTGCAGATAGCAAGGATTTTGACTTATTGCGTGGTGGCGATGTCTCGCAGATAATACAACTACAAGTATGATTATATAATATATATTTTATTTAAAAAAATATTTTTTATATAAAATATATATATATATTTTTTTTTAATCAAAAAAGATTTGGCAGGTAAGAAATATGCTTGGCGGGTAGACTCTTCCCATCTACCCGCCACTGGCCGGTGAGTCAAAAAGTTAATTTCGCTCCCTGTTCATAAGCCAGATAGGAACATAACCGGGCAACCTAGATGGTAAAGTCAGACAGTCCTGGCCAGTAGCTTGTACCTAGACGTGATAAATTATACTGTATATCTTTTTTAAGCTTCAACGTTCCCCTCCCCGCCTGCAGGGGGTGCCGCTTGACACCAGCAAGCTGCCCCTGGACCAGAGGTTGCCTCCCTACCCCTTCAGCCAGTCTCACCAGCCCCAGCCTGGGTCTCACCAGCCCCAGCCCCAGCAGCAGCCCCAGCAGCAGGGCCAGCAGGGCCAGCAGCCCACGGCACTGAGCCAGCACCATCACCAGCAGCTGCAGCGCCTGCAGCAGCCCCGGCCCAACCCCCAGCAGCAGCAGCAGGCGCTGGCCATGCAGCACCTCCACCTGCACAACCTCCGCAACACCCACAACCAGCACCTGCAGCAGCACTTTGGCATGGTAATGTTACTGTTAGAAACCCTCACACTAGTCCATGGTAATGTTACTGTTTCAAACCCCCACACTAGTCCATGGTAATGTTACTGTTAGAAACCCTCACACTAGTCCATGGTAATGTTACGGTTTCAAACCCTCACACTAGTCCATGGTAATGTTACTGTTTCAAACCCCCACACTAGTCCATGGTAATGTTACTGTTAGAAACCCTCACACTAGTCCATGGTAATGTTACTGTTTCAAACCCCCACACTAGTCCATGGTAATGTTACGGTTTCAAACCCTCACACTAGTCCATGGTAATGTTACTGTTTCAAACCACCACACTAGTCCATGGTAATGTTACTGTTTCAAACCACCACACTAGTCCATGGTAATGTTACTGTTTCAAACCCCCACACTAGTCCATGGTAATGTTACTGTTAGAAACCCTCACACTAGTCCATGGTAATGTTACTGTTTCAAACCCCCACACTAGTCCATGGTAATGTTACTGTTTCAAACCCCCACACTAGTCCATGGTAATGTTACTGTTTCAAACCCCCACACTAGTCCATGGTAATGTTACTGTTTCAAACCCCCACACTAGTCCATGGTAATGTTACGGTTTCAAACCCTCACACTAGTCCATGGTAATGTTACTGTTTCAAACCCTCACACTAGTCCATGGTAATGTTACTGTTTCAAACCACCACACTAGTCCATGGTAATGTTACTGTTTCAAACCCTCACACTAGTCCATGGTAATGTTGTTATAAACCCCCACACTAGTCCATGGTAATGTTACTGTTTCAAACCACCACACTAGTCCATGGTAATGTTGTTCTAAACCACCACACTAGTCCATGGTAATGTTGTTATAAACCCTCACACTAGTCCATGGTAATGTTGCTGTTTGAAATCCTCGCAAACCGAGTACGTTGAGAGAGAGTACTTTGCACAGATAGCTCAGACCAGAAATCCCAAATAAACACTTAATGTTACAATTAAGTAATGTACAGTACGTGTCTAAAGTACTAGTAGATATACTGTATGACCCTGAAGTTTAAATGAAACGTCAATGAGAAGGTAGTGAAGATGGATCTTTGTGAAACGCCGAAGCAGATACTGTGCTGAATAAAAAAACAAAATTACTCTGAATTTATAGCAGCAGGTGAACACAGCCAACGCATCCCAGATGAAAAGCCAGAGTCCCTTGGAGCAGAGTGGGCAGAATTCCCTGTGCCTGGTCAAGCAGGAGCATCCGCAACAGCAAGCGGACCAGCACCAGCAACTGGAGGCACAGAGGTCCAGTCTCCCTCAGCTCCAGCAGATCAGCCACTCCCTGGCCACAGACCTGGGACTCTATAACGTAAGTGACCACATATAATCCTCAAGACGGGAGATTCATTTTCCACGGCACGTCCACTCAGGCTGCAGAAATGTCATGGGAGTCTGCAAGCTTCTAGGCTAGGCTCACGCTCTTGCTGTATGCTAGCGTGTCTCGTTCACGAGATCTTCCCTCACTCAATTAAGCCGTTCTGATTTGACGGTATTGCTGACGTGAATAAGGTACTGATTTGCAGTAACGCCCCCTCTATGGTTGTAGCGCATAGTGACACTTCCTCAAACGGGTTTTGACAGAGGCAGAGAACGAGGGAGAGAGGGTGATGGAGAGGGACCGGTGGGACCGCGTGCAGGAGTGTGTGTAAATGTGTGTGCGCTGTCTCTCCCTCGTCGGAGCATTTACACACAAACTTGACTGCGTGTGTGTGTGTGTCGGGGACGCATCTCTCCTCTCTCTCGCTCTCTCTCTCTCTCACTTGCTCGTTCTCGCTCTCTCTCGTATGTATCACGCTGTGTGGGTGACTGTCACTCAAAGCGCTTATGGGCGGAGCCCATCCAATAACAGCCTGAAATCCTGAGGCTGAAAAATGATGCTTCTGAGTACTTGATTAGAAATATAAAACAATTAATTTTTGTTGAAAAAAAAAACGTACTGTTGTCTTCCATAGACTCACAGGAATTGCCCAAATAGTGCAAGGAATAGCAATGCATGTCCCCTTTAATTGTATTTCAGATATCTGAAATAATATCTGAAGACTAAAAGAATGCATTGTTTTATATTTCTAATCAAGTACTCAACCATAATTTTTCAGCTTCAAGATTTCAGGCTGTTATGGCCTGGCTCCGCCCATAAGCACTTTGAGAGGGAGAGAGAGGGAGAGAGGGAGAGAGAGAGGGAGAGAGGGAGAGAGACTTTTTTTTCCTCCCGTTCGGAGGTGTGTGCCGCGCGGCAGGTCCCCCCCCCCAAGTGCTCCCGAATGCTCTCTATCTCTCTCCCTCCGAGTGCATGCAGAGTATGAGGAAGTGGTTTCCACTCGCTGTGTACAGTCAGTCTAGGTAGATTGTGGGCGGGCATTAGCTACAACCACAGAGCCAATCACATCACTGTCTGCTACCCAGAGCCTGAGTAACGTCACGCAGGCCTTCAAATCAGGATGGCCTAATTTACTGGAGCAGGAAATGATCTGAGCTGAATCAGAGCAATCCGCCAATATGGTATTTAGACACTAAAACACATTGATACTAACTCCTATTACTATAATACAATGCTAGAGACTGAAAAATGACATTTATAATGCATGTCACCTTTAATACTTTCTTGCCAGTATGGCCGTGCAGTGGTCTTAAAAAGGTCTTAAGAATCTTAAATTGAACTTGTTGAAACCTATAGGAACCCTTATTTTATATTGAGTGAAAAAGCCTGCATCAGTGATTCCTCAGTATTGTCTGGCTGTGTCCTCTCTGTCTCAGTGATTCCTCAGTATTGTCTGGCTGTGTCCTCTCTGTCTCAGTGATTCCTCAGTATAGTTTGGCTAATGTATGTGCTCTCTGTCTCAGTGATTCTTCAGTATAGTCTGGCTAATGTATGTGCTCTCTGTCTCAGTGATTCTTCAGTATAGTCTGGCTAATGTATGTGCTCTCTGTCTCAGTGATTCTTCAGTATAGTCTGGCTAATGTATGTGCTCTCTGTCTCAGTGATTCTCCAGTATAGTCTGGCTAATGTATGTGCTCTCTGTCTCAGTGATTCCTCAGTATAGTCTGGCTAATGTATGTGCTCTCTGTCTCAGTGATTCCTCAGTATAGTCTGGCTATGTCCTCTCTGTCTCAGTGATTCTCCAGTATAGTCTGGCTGTGTGCTCTCTGTCTCAGTGATTCTCCAGTATAGTCTGGCTGTGTGCTCTCTGTCTCAGTGATTCTCCAGTATAGTCTGGCTGTGTGCTCTCTGTCTCAGTTCTCCAGTATAGTCTGGCTGTGTGCTCTCTGTCTCAGTGATTCTCCAGTATAGTCTGGCTGTGTGCTCTCTGTCTCAGTGATTCTCCAGTATAGTCTGGCTGTGTCCTCTCTGTCTCAGTGATTCCTCAGTATAGTCTGGCTGTGTGCTCTCTGTCTCAGTGATTCCTCAGTATAGTCTCTGTGTCCTCTCTGTCTCAGTGATTCCTCAGTATAGTCTGGCTGTGTGCTCTCTGTCTCAGTGATTCTCCAGTATAGTCTGGCTGTGTCCTCTCTGTCTCAGTGATTCCTCAGTATAGTCTGGCTGTGTGCTCTCTGTCTCAGTGATTCCTCAGTATAGTCTGGCTGTGTGCTCTCTGTCTCAGTGATTCTCCAGTATAGTCTGGCTGTGTGCTCTCTGTCTCAGTTCTCCAGTATAGTCTGGCTGTGTGCTCTCTGTCTCAGTGATTCTCCAGTATAGTCTGGCTGTGTGCTCTCTGTCTCAGTTCTCCAGTATAGTCTGGCTGTGTGCTCTCTGTCTCAGTGATTCCTCAGTATAGTCTCTGTGTCCTCTCTGTCTCAGTGATTCCTCAGTATAGTCTGGCTGTGTGCTCTCTGTCTCAGTGATTCTCCAGTATAGTCTGGCTGTGTCCTCTCTGTCTCAGTGATTCCTCAGTATAGTCTGGCTGTGTGCTCTCTGTCTCAGTGATTCCTCAGTATAGTCTGGCTGTGTGCTCTCTGTCTCAGTGATTCTCCAGTATAGTCTGGCTGTGTGCTCTCTGTCTCAGTTCTCCAGTATAGTCTGGCTGTGTGCTCTCTGTCTCAGTGATTCCTCAGTATAGTCTCTGTGTCCTCTCTGTCTCAGTGATTCCTCAGTATAGTCTGGCTGTGTGCTCTCTGTCTCAGTGATTCTCCAGTATAGTCTGGCTGTGTCCTCTCTGTCTCAGTGATTCCTCAGTATAGTCTGGCTGTGTGCTCTCTGTCTCAGTGATTCCTCAGTATAGTCTGGCTGTGTGCTCTCTGTCTCAGTGATTCTCCAGTATAGTCTGGCTGTGTCCTCTCTGTCTCAGTGATTCCTCAGTATAGTCTGGCTAATGTACAGTATGTGCTCTCTGTCTCAGTGATTCCTCAGTATAGTCTGGCTAATGTATGTGCTCTCTGTCTCAGTGATTCCTCAGTATAGTCTGGCTGTGTGCTCTCTGTCTCAGTGATTCCTCAGTATAGTCTGGCTGTGTCCTCTCTGTCTCAGTGATTATCCAGTATAGTCTGGCTGTGTCCTCTGTCTGATTCCTCAGTTTAGTCTGGCTTAGGGGTGGACGGTATAAACGGTTTACGTATGTATAATTTGCGCTACGGTATGGATTTTGACTCTCTGTCCTCTCTGTCTCAGTGATTCCTCAGTGTAGTCTGGCTATGTCCTCTCTGTCTCAGTGATTCCTCAGTATAGTCTGGCTGTGTCCTCTCTGTCTCAGTGATTCTCCAGTATAGTCTGGCTGTGTCCTCTCTGTCTCAGTGATTCCTCAGTATAGTCTGGCTGTGTGCTCTCTGTCTCAGTGATTCCTCAGTATAGTCTGGCTGTGTGCTCTCTGTCTCAGTGATTCTCCAGTATAGTCTGGCTGTGTGCTCTCTGTCTCAGTTCTCCAGTATAGTCTGGCTGTGTGCTCTCTGTCTCAGTGATTCCTCAGTATAGTCTCTGTGTCCTCTCTGTCTCAGTGATTCCTCAGTATAGTCTGGCTGTGTGCTCTCTGTCTCAGTGATTCTCCAGTATAGTCTGGCTGTGTCCTCTCTGTCTCAGTGATTCCTCAGTATAGTCTGGCTGTGTGCTCTCTGTCTCAGTGATTCCTCAGTATAGTCTGGCTGTGTGCTCTCTGTCTCAGTGATTCTCCAGTATAGTCTGGCTGTGTCCTCTCTGTCTCAGTGATTCCTCAGTATAGTCTGGCTAATGTACAGTATGTGCTCTCTGTCTCAGTGATTCCTCAGTATAGTCTGGCTAATGTATGTGCTCTCTGTCTCAGTGATTCCTCAGTATAGTCTGGCTGTGTGCTCTCTGTCTCAGTGATTCCTCAGTATAGTCTGGCTGTGTCCTCTCTGTCTCAGTGATTATCCAGTATAGTCTGGCTGTGTCCTCTGTCTGATTCCTCAGTTTAGTCTGGCTTAGGGGTGGACGGTATAAACGGTTTACGTATGTATAATTTGCGCTACGGTATGGATTTTGACTCTCTGTCCTCTCTGTCTCAGTGATTCCTCAGTGTAGTCTGGCTATGTCCTCTCTGTCTCAGTGATTCCTCAGTATAGTCTGGCTGTGTCCTCTCTGTCTCAGTGATTCTCCAGTATAGTCTGGCTGTGTCCTCTGTCTGATTCCTCAGTTTAGTCTGGCTTAGGGGTGGACGGTATAAACGGTATACGTTTACGTATGTATAATTTGCGCTACGGTATGGATTTTGACTCTCTGTCCTCTCTGTCTCAGTGATTCTCCAGTATAGTCTGGCTGTGTCCGTCTCTCTCTCCATCACTCTTGTCTAGTGCTACTATAATACTACTATAGATCACTACTTTTAGCCCAACAGCTGCTTGTCCTATTTCAAGGAGGGTTAGCTAGCAAATCAACGAATAAATACCACAGAACGCATCCCGCCAGAGAACTTCTGTAATGATTAACCGAATAATGACAAGTTAAAACGATAGTGAAGAACGCATCCCGCCAGAGAACTTCTGTAATGATTAACCGAATAATGACAAGTTAAAACGATAGTGAAACCACAACCATCCACAAGATGTTGTTGTCTTATTCTTTTCAAAGAGGTCTGTTGTTTTCCTTGGGTTCCCTGTTGGGTTAGAAGATGAATTGTTGTCTAAAATGCAGTGGAACTTGACGGCAGGGTGCGAGTCGACCCTGTGGTCCAGTGTCTCTTCACTGAATCAATGGGGCGTCTGAAGGCATATGGAGATATTTTGGTCCTCAAATTATCTAGTTATAGCTTCCTGGAACTTAATTTGTCGCCAAGCGATATTAACCTAATAAAAAATGAGGCACCACCCAGTCATAAGCAAGTGAGGTTTCTGCAGCCGCGAGCATCAAATCTGTGGTCTGTTGGGTTTGTCAACAGTGTTTTCAGGAAGTCCCTAAATGTGGTCCCTTTTGCTTTCTGCTCGTGTTCTCGCACACAGGAAACGGTACAAGTTGGCTCAGAAATGCTGCTACATTCTGCAATACTGCAAGTTTTATAGACGACGACTCGAAAGGCCGATCTTCCCGCGTGGGGAGTGTGGTAGTGTGGGGAGTGTGGGAGTGTGGCAGTGTGTGTGGGGAGTGTGGGAGTGTGGGCACATGAGAAAAAGCCCAACGTTTAGACTCTTCCTGTTGCCACAGAGCGCAGACTGACGGCAAGGAGAGTAACGGGAGTCACAAAAAAAGTACAAACGGGAAAGCCGAGGATGAGGACCACGTAATAATCATATCATATGAACTTTATTTATTAATTAATTTGTACAGCACCCTTCATACAAGAGTTGCTGCACAAAGTGCTTCACAGCAGCAACAAAAGACAGGCACAAAATGAGCACATAAAGTGCAGACATGTACAAATCAGTACAGTTTTTCACTTTAGGCTCCAACATCCCAATAGGCCACCTTGTTTATGGTTTTATTCTATGGCAGATTTAAAATAGACAATAATAAAAAGAGTGAAATAGAATAGACAGAGTAAAATAGTGGTGGAATTTGCGTTTAATTTGGCCTGCATTTGTTTGCATGTGGTTTAATGAACACTGTCTTCCTCACTCTAAGAGAGGGTAGAGTGACACCCTCTGGCGTTTTGTTGGCCTCTATCAAATTTTTTTATTTATTTTTTCTTCTCTAGAGCATCAATAGTGTAAAAGAGAACATCAGTGAATCATTTGTCTAAAATGTTGCTGTACTGCTCACAGCAAAAAGAGCAAATATACAGTCACTGCTCTGTGGTGCAAAGCTGTGGTGCTCCCCTCTACCAAATCAGTGATAACCTCTACCAAACCAGTGTTAACCTCTCTCCCCTCTACCAAACCAGTGCTAACCTCTACCAAACCAGTGCTAACCTCTCTCCCCTCTACCGAACCAGTGTTAACCTCTCTCCCCTCTACCAAACCAGTGCTAACCTCTCTACCAAACCAGTGATAACCTCTCTCCCCTCTACCAAACCAGTGATAACCTCTCTCCCCTCTACCAAACCAGTGTTAACCTCTCTCCCCTCTACCAAACCAGTGTTAACCTCTCTCCCCTCTACCAAACCTGTGCTAACCTCTCTCCCCTCTACCAAACCAGTGCTAACCTCTCTCCCCTCTACCAAACCAGTGATAACCTCTCACCCCTCTACAACCACCGTCAGTCACATAACCACCTCTCCTCTCCCTCATCTACTGAGAGCTCAGGGGACTGATGTTGGTGTCAAATCAACCGAGCCAGTGTTTCTCGATTGCCCACTCCATGGCTATTGTCCCTTGCATATTTTTCCTTGATTAGTACCCTAAACAGCTGTTTGCTCCACTCCTCTCTTCTGTCCCTCCATCTCTCCTCTCTCCATCTCTCCTCTCTCCTGGGACTCCATCTCTCCTGTCCCTCCATCTCTCCTGCCCCTCCATCTCTCCTGTCCCTCCATCTCTCCTGTCTCTCCATCTTTCCTGTCCCTCCATCTCTCCTGTCCCTCCATCTCTCCTGCCTCTCCTGTCTCTCCATCTCTCCTGTCCCTCCATCTCTCCTCTCTCTCCATCTCTCCTCTCTCCTGTCCCTCCATCTCTCCTCTCTCCTGTCCCTCCATCCAATAAATATACATCCACAAGAGAAAATAGTCCATTGGCAGATTTTAAGTCCATCGGTGTATAGCATATTTTAAGTCCATCGGTGTTACGTACCCCAGTGGGGAGACTCAACACTAGGCCACAGACAGGATAGGTGAGGGTGCAGTGACACAAAACACAAGAAACAATTTGCAAAATTATAATATTTATTTCACAAACACAAACTCGGCAACACGGAGAGCAAGGAGGACTTACCAGTGAGCACCAAATGAAATATCAAAAAGAAATAAAAGCCCACCCCCCCCCTTACAGGTGCGGATGCCCCAAAGTACAGGTGGTGGTGCTCACTTCTAAGGCTGGTGTCTTTAACAGTAGGTCACCTACGTGATGCAAAATGTAGACCCAGGGTATCTTCCTGTCCTCAATGTCCCTGTGTGCGAAACAAAAGATTAATAAACAAAGAAAAACAATCACCATAGGCTGGGTGATACAAGAGAACAAATGTTAACAGAAATGTGCAATAAACGAATGACCTAAATACAATACAATAAACCAGAGCTTCAGGTACCAGCTCTACACCAAATACACAACACTGACAATAATTCCTATGCTAACAAACAATGAACCAGAGATTTCACCAGTTCTCACACACAATGAGCTCACACAGAGCTTTGACCAGCTCTCACACCAAAACTAGCTAAGAGCCTCAGCTCTATACCAAAACAATCCAATCCAATCCAACTTTATTTATAAAGCGCTTTAACAGCCACAGGGGCACAAAGTGCTGTACAGAGGGAGCATATTAAAAACTATAAGCAGCACTAAAAATAGATAAAAAAAAGAGTAGCAAAACAGAGAAGAAAAATAGGTAAACATAGGCAGCAATACAAATTTAAATAGATCAGAGTACTTAAAAAATATATATATTTAAAAGCACAGTAACAAAACGATACAACACAGTAAGACAATAAGATCATAAAATCAACAAGCTACATGGTGTCAAAAGCCAGAGAGAAAAGGTGGAGGCCTTTGAAACGGGGCAGTGATGAGGCCTGCCTAATCTGCAGTGGCAGCTCATTCCACATTTTGGGGGCGACAACGGAGAAAGCACGGTCCCCCCCTGAGCTTACGCCTAGTTGTAGGCACTACTAGGAGCAGCTGGTCAGCTGACCTGAGAGAGCGAGAAGGTGTATAGACCTGCAACAGCTCAGAGAGGTAGGGTGGGGCAAGGTCATGAAGAGCTTTAAAAGCAAATACAATTATTTTAAAATGAATCCTAAAGTGCACGGGGAGCCAGTGGAAACACATCAAAGAGCTCTCCCACACAGACACAGCATAGTTATCACAACCAAACGAACCAGGGAGCTAACTAACACTGCACACAAATGGGTATATGAAGGAGTGTGGAGCCTGATTGCCTGACGAGCCTCAGCTGCTGCTGCTGCTGCTGTTGTTGCTGGAACTGAGACACCTGAGAGTGGGGATATGTAGACACAAGAGGGAGACAAGACAACAACAAACAACATGCCTATATATACAACAGATAACATATATTACTCCCTCTATATCTCTATATACATACATAAGGACACCGTCCGTAACACCCCCCCCCCCCCCCCCCCCCATAAAGAGTCAGCCCATGGCTGGCGACAGCACAACATACAATCCAAGTACCCCATTTGTCTTCCCAAAGAACATTATATAAAAGAAGCAGTGAAGCCAGACCAGCACTCTCAGGTTCAAAATTTTATGGCAGCCTGAAACAAACATGTTTCGGAATTATGTATTCCTTCTTCAGTGTTATAGCTATAACAAGCTATAACACTGAAGAAGGAATACATAATTCCGAAACATGTTTGTTTCAGGCTGCCATTAAATTTTGAACCTGAGAGTGCTGGTCTGGCTTCACTGCTTCTTTTATATAATACTTAATGGGATTTCAGCACCCAGTGTCGTATCTTGAGAGCGCGGTCTAACTTGACATTTTATTCTTCCCAAAGAACACACATCATAACACAAAACAAAACATCCACCACTGCCATCAACCAACCAGACCATCACCTTCCGCTTCTTCATACCCCTCTTAGTAGCATTTGATATGATCAGGGGTGCTGTTGGCACAAAATGTCCAGGGGTACAGCAGTCCCAACGCCAACATCAAAAGTATTAAGACCGTGGTCTGAGAAGGCACCTCACAAAAAAAACAGAGGGATGGTCCACGGTCAAAACGCACAATGTCAGACTGCTGCCCGCTTCCTCCTCACAAAGAAAACACATAATACAATGTGAGAAAGTCCACACAGCACAGCACAAAATGCAGCGTCACAATACGCTGAGGAGCAGAGAGACCCCCCCCCCCCCCCCCCCCCCCAGAGACGGCACTAGCCTCATGCAGCCACTTTTCAAGCCTGCACACAGCCTCAAAGGGCCGCCTATTGACCGAATTTTATTCACACAAAAATTGACCACCTCTCTGCTTCCAGCTATCCCTGGAGCAGGAGCAGTAACAGAATATGTGGCCAAACCAGCGTCTTCACTCTGGGCAACTACCAGCTTACCACGAGTCCTGGGTAACCGCGTTGCCTCAGAGGCTAGTGTATCCCGCCGAATCGTCACCTTGTCACTCGTCACATCTACAGGTTGTGGAGCACGGGTGATTGTACACACTGGCAATACATCTGGGAGCAACGGAGCAAACACATCGGGGCACAAAACAGTAGGGTGATCCAAAACTTTAACACATGGCATAACTCTGCCACCAGCGATGTCATTACCTAACAAAAAGGTGACACCTCCCACTGGTAATGATGGGCGCACGCCCACCTTGAACACCCCCTTTGCCAACCCGCAGGTTAGATGTATCTGATGGAGGGGCACCGACACAAAGCCCATGCCGATCCCCTGCACCAACACACTAGAGCCAGTCGATGCCTCATCACAAAACGGCAACATGTCTGATATGATAAATGACTGTGCTGCCCCAGTATCCCGCAGTATGCGTACTGGACGCTGGTCCAACTCACTGCCACTGAGCGAGACCAACCCGTCCGACATAAACGGTTCGTAACTGGGTCCTGGTATGTCACACACTGTCTGGACCAAACCAACCGCTTTAGGTCGTCCATCTGTCCGAGACTGCTCCTTGCGTCTCAAAACAACACAGTCACTTATAATGTGGCCCACCTGATGACAGTAAAAACACTCCCGCTCCTCCTTGTAGCGGGGAGACACAGAGCGGGGCGGACTAGTCTGTCCAACATAGCCACTGCGGCGGATCTGCGGCGGACTAACGTGTGACCTAGCTGGAGTGTGAGCAGAGGGATAAAAGGTCCTACCCTCATGTCGGAGAGTACCAAACGACTGTCTATGAGTTAGCACAAACTCGTCAGCGAGTACTGCAGCCTGAGCCAACGTACCCACTTTTTGCTCATTCAGATATGTAGCCAAACGGTCATTCAGACTATTTTTAAACTCCTCCAGCAACAGTAACTCAGACAGTGCATTAAAATCAGACACGTCACTCTCCTTACACCACCGAAAAAATAGACTCCTTCTCACGAGCAAACTCTACAAAAGTCCTCCCAGGCAACTTTATGTGAGCTCGGAATTTTTGCTTATATGCCTCCGGCACTAACTCATAGGCTCGAAGTACAGCAGTCTTAATCGCGTCATAAGACAAACTGTCACTGAGAGGGAGGGCAGACAAAATCTCCTGGGCTTTTCCAGTGAGTTTACATTGGAGCAAGAGAGCCCAGACCTCTTTAGGCCACTTTAATGAGGTAGCAACTCGCTTGAAAGCATTAAAATAGGAGTCTACCTCCGCCTCACGAAATTGAGGTACCAGAGATATAAGTCTGCTCACATCATAAGCCCCCACAGCCGTGGAAGAGGGTTGAGCAGGACTCCCAGCCTTAGCAGCCTCGAGCTCCAGTTGCTTAATTTTAACCTCAGCGTCCAACCGGTGGTTCGAGATCTCAGCCTCCAGCTCCATTTTCCTAACAGCTAACCTGTATTCCCTCTCCTTTTCCCTTTCCTCAAACTGCAACCGTGCCAAACTTAACTGAAGACTGGCCTCTTCAGTACTCCCCCCAGGGAAAGGTGAAGCATGACCGGGCACTGGAGACGCGACACCCGAAAGGGGAGGCTTATCCTCTCCCCCCTCTGCATCCGCCCCAACTCCCTCTCCCTCATGCTCCTCGTCCGAGGCAGAATGAGGGGAAGAAATAAAAGACGCCCCCTCACCTACACCGAGCACCTTCCTATACACCAATATGCGTACCACCTCCTCTCTCAGGTCAGCCTTTGCCAAACTTTTAGCAAGGCTGACCTGAAAATGCGAGGCGATAGCACATAAGTCCTCCTTCCTACACTGATCCAAATGATCAACTGAGGGATCACTCAGAAACTCCTCCACACTAAAAGACGTCATGCCTACAAAGAGACACCAGCGCATACATACACAGATCAAATTACTACCAAAAACCAACCTATCTAACGTGCCCACCGCACACCAACACCAATTGTCTGTTGCCCACTAACGAGCCCCCATTTATGTTACGTACCCCAGTGGGGAGACGCAACACTAGGCCACAGACAGGATAGGTGAGGGTGCAGTGACACAAAACACAAGAAACAATTTGCAAAATTATAATATTTATTTCACAAACACAAACTCGGCAACACAGAGAGCAAGGAGGACTTACCAGTGAGCACCAAATTAAATATCAAAAAGAAATAAAAGCCCACCCCCCCCCCCCCCTTACAGGCGCGGATGCCCCAAAGTACAGGTGGTGGTGCTCACTTCTAAGGCTGGTGTTTTTAACAGTAGGTCACCTACGTGATGCAAAATGTAGACCCAGGGTATCTTCCTGTCCTCAATGTCCCTGTGTGCGAAACAAAAGATTAATAAACAAAGAAAAACAATCACCATAGGCTGGGTGATACAAGAGAACAAATGTTAACAGAAATGTGCAATAAACTAATGACCTAAATACAATAAACCAGAGCTTCAGGTACCAGCTCTACACCAAATACACAACACTGACAATAATTCCTATGCTAACAAACAATGAACCAGAGCTTTCACCAGCTCTCACACACAATGAGCTCACACAGAGCTTTGACCAGCTCTCACACCAAAACTAGCGAAGAGCCTCAGCTCTATACCAAAACACATCAAAGAGCTCTCCCACACAGACACAGCATAGTTATCACAACCAAACGAACCAGGGAGCTAACTAACACTGCACACAAATGGGCAATGAAGGAGTGTGGAGCCTGATTGCCTGACGAGCCTCAGCTGCTGCTGTTGTTGCTGGAACTGAGACACCTGAGAGTGGGGATATGTAGACACAAGAGGGAGACAAGACAACAACAAACAAAACATGCCTATATACAACAGATAACATACATTACTCCCTCTATATACATACATAAGGACACCGTCCGTAACAATCGGTCCATAGCATATTTTAAGTCCATCGGTGTATAGCATATTTTAAGTCTCATAACAGCTTAATGAGGCTTAGTTTAGAAAGATTTGCCACAGTTTGCATCCCAAAGTGTTGCAGAATAAACTGAACTAAAACACTGAACATTCTGAAAGCACCCTGATCCTTCATCAAACGCACGTTAAGGCCGCTTCCCTATATTTAGTAACTAAGTTTATTATTTGATTGGTTAATTGAATCTGTTATGACATTTGGCGGGGCCCCGCGCTGCTGCTCCGCCCCGTCTCGCCGTGTAATGGTAACCAATTTAGTGCCGTAACAATTATACTAATAATTAGTTGCATTTTGCGAATACCGATTTTAGCACCTGGTCATATAACGGATGACGTAATTGCATTACCCTATAATGATGCGTTACTTGGCCGCCGCCGGGTTCGATGCGGTTGTCGCCCACGAAGCTGAATGAATGAAAAACTTTATTTAACAGATTGCAGAATGGGTACAATACAGTACGGCTCAATACACACAATTGTTAAGGGGATGCAGACCAGAGAAAGACGTTTGTCTTGTTTACATCAGGGTCCCCCATTTTCAATTCATAGTGACATTTATGACATACACAACATACATGACATCATGACATTTATGGCATAGGGACATACATGACATACAGGTATATAGTACTGTTACATTTGTGACTTATACAATATGCAAATATACTGTAATGTTACCCATAGATCCTAACAGAATATATACGGGCTGACCCCTATTAGTCGAATAGTCGACTAATCGGTCGTAAGGAGCCGTAGTCGACTGCCAACCTCTTAGTCTAATACAAAAAAAGAAAAAAGAAAAAAAGAATATCATTCTTTCCAAAAGAAAAGAGGCATAGAAGCGTGGCTAACGCTAATGGCACGCATACCAGAGGCTAACTGCCTAAGAAAACGGGCACAGAGGCACTGAAAGATGATTTCACCCATCTAATGAACACACTAGACTAGACAAATATCAAGATGTATCCATCAGTGGACCAATTGCATGCTTTTACAGAGGACAAGAAGCCTTCAGTCGACTCCTTCAGACTTTAAGCACCCCCACAACCCAAATGGAATGATAAAAAAAAAATGTATACTTATTTTTTTCAAAAAAAAATTTCATAGTCTACTATTAATCGACTATCTGCAAATTTTTTGGCGGGGACAGCCCTATATGATGGGGAGGAGACTGTACATTAGGAGGGGGTGGACAGGAGAAAAAATATATACATATGGTGGGGAGAAAATATATACATACGGTGGGGAGGAGACTGCCTATTAGGAGGAGGTGGGGGGGGGGTTGGACATTTACGGTGTCCAGTTTAGAATTACAGCCTCCCGTAGGTGCTCTTTGAGAGCTCAGGCTGCCTGTTGTAGTGATGTTTCGGTCGTGAACGAAACGGCTCCTAGAGCCGGCTCTCTGAAGTGAACGACGGGAGCCAGCTCCTGATAATTATTTTGTATTTCTATTATTTTTTTTTAAAGTCGTGCGTGATTTGGTCAATAATATGTGTGGTGGCGTCTGTGTCCACGCTGAGCAGGAGGGGGAGGGGAGAGGTTACAGACACACACACACAGCGCAGTGCACATGAACAGGAGGGCGGGAGGGAGACGAGAGAGAGAGAGAGAACACACAGAGAGAGAGAGAGAGAACATGCACTAGCGAGACAGACGGAGACAACACGCTGGAAAGGTGAGGAGATGAGTGAAAGCAGGAAAAGCAGTACAATTAGCAATTGTAAAATAAAAGATGAGCAAGCTGCTATTAATGAAGGTGCCACTGTGTCTACTGCAACTGTTGCTGCAATCTTTTCTACAGCATTATCCAGTACACACCACAACCACCTAGAGTCCTAGACCTACAACCCAGAGCTTGCAAAAGGCTATGACACAGTTTTATTGTAGCACTCTGCTTCATGTTGAGTATGTAAATAAAACTACATAAATGATAAACATTTGATATAATTTATGTTTTTTGCATTAGTAATTTATTTTACATAATCTTTGGTAATAAATAAATTTAAGCAACAAAAAATCTGAATGCCCGGTTGGGAGCCGAAAGAGCGCTTTTTTTTAGTGAGCCGAGCCGGAATTCCCACCAACTACTCTGCTGCATCGCGTGTCACAGCGTCATGTATTCCTCCTACATTCTTTCCAATTCATCTTTGGAAATATTGTTTATTCCCCTCGGTTCGCGAGACGATACGTAATCTTAACTCTCTTTTGGGGACTCACTGGCGGTGCGGTGTAGCGTGAGGCCTGGTGGTGTTTATCATCTATTTGCTGCGTGAATAACCCCGATGTCAATGTGACACGACGAAATGGATACTCTTGGCTGTCGGCAGTGGTCGTCTATAAATAGTCGGCTGAGCAGACGGGTCATTGTCTGCGGAGAGGCTCCGACATGGGATCGGCTATTCAGCAGCGAGATCCGTCTGTAGGAACTCTTCCTGGATCCTGACGCTACCCCTTCAGGGACGTCTTTCAGAAGAAACTTTGACATTTGAACAGAGATTGGTCTGTAGGGGTTCCCCTTTTTGTTGAAGAAGCCTCCCTTTCCGTCACTGCTTCTCGGTTAAGGGTGCGATTTATGAGGTGGCTTTCAGTGGCAGTTTGAACCGGTTTTACATAAACGCACTGCATTTCTATACCGTTTCTATCCGAAGCGCTTTACAACTTGTGCCTCTCATTCACCCACTCACACACTGAATTTGTGTCTTAATAGTTCTATACTTGTCTGTGTAATAGTATATATGAGTCCATAATTCCACATTTGCTTGTTGTGGTGGTGCCTCCTTCATGACCTATATCTAATTTAATATATAATAAATAATAATAATAATAATAATAATAATAATAATAATAATAATAATAATAATAATAATATATATTATATTAGATATAGGTCATGGGTCATGAAGAAGGCACCACCATAACAACCAAATGTGGAATTATGGACCAAGCACAGATTTGTTTTATAACTTTAATTTTGCAGAGAGGAATTGGTAGTCTAATGTCGTTCTTATTGACGTTCTTGTTTTGATGTTCTATGTATTGTGTGTTTGTCTTCCAGGACGCGCTGTTGAATTCTCTGTTCGACGACCCCTACCTGGGCCTCCAGCTCACGGCCAGGCACAGCCAGCAGGTAGGACCACGCTTCACCTGATCCCTTTAAGACCCTCCTGGTTCCTATAGACCTGGGGAGTCACCTGATCCCTTTAAGACCCTCCTGGTTCCAGAATACTTTTTGCCTACGGTCTTTTACCATAGGAGTTTGTGGAGGCTGCACCTGTTGCTTTGATTTGATTCTTCACGTGGTGTTTTTTATGGCAAAATTAAACCAATACGGTGAGAGTGTGAATGGAGCCAGTTCCCCGGTTTGTCTTCTTGTTTGTGTTCCGTCCACACGGTCTCCTCCCGGTCTAACCACTCTGGTCGTCTCCGCTCTCTAGTTCACCATGGAGAGCCAGGGTGACGGCCTGTCCTTCCACCACGGGCTCCTGGGCTTCGGCGGCGCGGCCGACAAGGACCAGTACCCGTCCAACCTGGACCTCCAGGAGTCTGTGGAGCAGCAGCTCCTCAACAACCAGAACCTGAACTACGGCGGCGGGGGGGATGGTCGGCACAACGTGCCCAACATCATCTTCACTGGTGAGAGCTGCGTGCGCTGGTGACTGAGCCGCGTGCGCTGGTGACGGAGCCGCGTGCGCTGGTGACGGAGCCGCGTGCGCTGGTGACGGAGCCGCGTGCGCTGGTGACGGAGCCGCGTGCGCTGGTGACGGAGCCGCGTGCGCTGGTGACGGAGCCGAGTGCGCTGGTGACTGAACCGAGCGTGTTGGGAGGGTGTGAAACTTGCTCCGTTTGATCATCATAAGAAACTACGCAACCTCTACTGTCTTTAACTATGAATGAACACCACACTCTAACTCAGTGGTTCCCAAAGTGGGGGTCGCGAAAAAATTCCTACACCAGAATGCAGGAAATGAAGTCTTTGTAACAAAGAAATTCCTGGTGGGGGACCCCCAGACCCCCCGCTTAAAAAGTGGCCTGACTGGGGCTATATTTCGCACACTATATTTCCTGGCCTGAATGATTACCCCAGTCCGGCTCTGGTTAAAAGCCTCCAATGCTTATTAGTGTGGGTGCGTTTGAACGTTTGCATGTTTCAACCATACATTTCCATTTATACATTTTATTTTTTTAAATAATAATTGTATTAAAAAAATAAATAAAAATGTACCTCCTATAATATTGGGGGTCGCGGCTCTCTGACACCGTTATTTCGGGGGGTCGCGGCCTGAAAACTTTGGGAACCCGTAACCATCTTTAGATAATAAAGTACTCAACATATACTGTCTTTAACTATGAACATAACATTCTAACTTACCATCTTTAGATAATAAAGTACTCAACCTCTACTGTCTTTAACTATGAACACAACATTCTAACTTACCATCTTTAGATAATAAAGTACTCAACCTCTACTGTCTTTAATTATGAGTGAACACAACATTCTAATTTACCATCTTTAGATAATAAAGTACTCAACCTCTACTGTCTTCAGTGAACACAACATTTAAAGGTCCCGTGTCTTATAAATGGCCTTTTCCCGTGTTTAGCATCGTTTCCTAGCAATGGGGATTTATATCAATGGGGTCTGTTTCTCTAATTCTCATTTTGGCTCATCAGTCTAGTCTCGAGTTCACGAGATCCTCTCTCACTCAACTAAGCCGTTCTGATTTGACTGTTTTGCTGACGTGAATAAGGCACTGGTTGTAGTCACCGCCCACAATCAACAATTCGCTCAACAACGGAGCAGTGGGAATAATGTGGAAGTGGTCTCCCTGACTCTCCCTCTCTCGCTCTTTCAACCTGCATTTTACACACAAACTGCAGTTGAGCCGCTCACACAGCGCACACGCACGCACGGATCGATGTATCCTCTCTCTCTCTCTCCCTCTCTCTCAACCTGCATTTTACACACAAACTGCAGTTGAGCCGCTCACACAGCGCGCACGCACGGAGCAATGTATCCTCTCTCTCTCTCCCTCGCTCATTCTCTCTCGCTCTCTCTCGTATACATGTATCACACTGTGTGGGTGACTGTCACTCAAAGCGCTTTAGAGTAATTGATTAGAAATAGAAAACAATTAATATTTTTGAAAAAAACTTTACAGATGTGTTCCATAGACTCTCAGGAATTGTGTAAAGTTGCCCAAATAGTGAAAGGAATAGCAATGCATGTCTCCTTTAATTAAGCACATTGTAACTAAGCTAGCACTCTGCCTCTTTAACTAAATTGAACAAATGTTCAATGTTAGCTTGCTAGCTAATGTTTCATAACATTGCTAATGTACGTTCCTAACATTAGCTTGCTAGCTAATGGGTCGACCGTAATGGTTACTGTAAACGCTAATCAGTATCCACAACAAGTCCCTCCCTACCTTCCTGTTTTTACAGGAAACTCATGTGGAATCAAATAGCATTCTGCTAGCCGTTTCATGGGGATGTTAAAGCTAGCTGTGTGCAGGCAGGGATGGGGGTAATCTTGCATACAACAGGGCCAAGCAGAACATGCCAGGGTGTTTGTCAACAGGTAGAAATGGGAATCGGGGCACCCAAGTGGCGACCCATGTACGCGCTGCGTCGCGAAACGGCCGACCCAGGTTCGATTCCCGGACCTGGCGTCCTTTGCCGAATGTCTTCCCCCCGCTCTGTCTCCCGTTCTTCCTCTCTCTCTCTCTCTACCGGACTGCCCAGTAGTACAAACAAATAAAATATCTACCAAAAACGCATATAAAAAAAAAAAAAAAGGGGGAATCAGAAGGATCATGCAGCTCCATACAGCACGACATTGAATCAAAACCTTTTTCAGTTGTTTGTGATTGAGGGGAATTGATTGAAGAATTTGATCGATAAACCATAATTGGTCAAATTCTGACAGTGCTCATCCCTAGTCACAAGGGCAAAACTTTAGTTTGAGAAGTGGGGGACACACAATTATTATGGGATGGGAAATATGTGAGTGCGATTGATTTTTTTTATGCACGTGAAGCTCAAATCATACCCACGACGATTTTCATTGAACCATTTAACCTTTTTTTTCATTAGCCATACTCCTCTCGACATGTCATTGCACAAACGCACACATCACAGAAAAAGAATTGCATATTAATTAACGTTATACAATGTTTTCGGACTGTAAAAAGTGAGCGGGACAAAAACAAGATTTTGAAAAGTGAGCGGGACATGTTCCCCCTGTCCCTAGTGGAAATGTCGCCCCTGCCTAGTCATAAACGTTTGTAATACAGGATCAAAAGCACCATTTAAACCCTAACCAACAAATCGTCTACATTTATGTAAATATGAAGATGTTTTAACCTCACTGCCATAGTCATCAACATGTCGAGTACAGAGAGACTCAGAAGGAGCTTCTATCCCCAGGCCATCGGGATGCTCAATGCAGACTCTATGCAACACTAACCTAGCCATTTCATTGCACACACATCCACATGCACACACTCAATTTAAACATTCACCTTTAACATTCACTTTAGACACTTTTTAACACTAGTGACTACACCATATTTTATCTATTTATTACTATAAGATTTGCACTACCTCTACCTAAATTTTGCAATTTTGTTTTGCATTTTGTACTTTAGTTTTGTATATTGTATATTTTGTACTTACTGTATGAAGCACAATCTCAGGAGGCTCATACAGAACCAAACATTTCACTGTAATGTACCTTATATGTGATGTGACAACTTGAACTTGAACCTTCCTTCCAGGTGACTCTCCACCAGGCCTGTCCAAGGAGATCGCCAGTGCCTTGTCTCACGTCCCCGGGTTCGAGATGGACCCCTTCTCCCTGGACGACACCCTCAGGATGGACCCTCTGGCCCTGGAGGGCCTGGGCATGATGGGACTAGATGGGGACCTTATGCTGGCTGACCCAGCCGTGGAGGACTCCTTCCGCTCCGACCGGTTCAAATGATCTATCCCCAGGGGGGCTGGATAGGGAGAGGGACCAAGGGCCAGGAGCCAGCCAGGGGTGGAGAGGGACCAAGGGCCAGGAGCCAGCCATGGGTGGAGAGGGACCAAGGGCCAAGGAGCCAGCCAGGGGTGGAGAGGGACCAAGGGCCAGGAGCCAGCCATGGGTGGAGAGGGACCAAGGGCCAGGAGCCAGCCATGGGTGGAGAGGGACCAAGGGCCAATGAGCCAGCCAGGGGTGGAGAGGGGCCAAGGAGCCAGCCAAACTGAAGGTGGAGAGGGCTGGAATCACCCCCCTCCTCTTGGAAGTTGGCCAATCAGAGTAAAGTAGGCTTTGGAAGTAATTTGACTATTTTTGACAGGAAGTACACAAGCCCCTCTTCTTTGTTGGTGTTGAAGGCTTGACGAGAGAGAGGACAGCAGTGAACTTTAGCGGGGGAGCTATTCTGCTGCATCCAGGCACTTAACCGAACATGCTCTCGCAACGCTTGAGACGTCGAGAAAAGGCCAGATTTTTCTTCTAGGCATTAGCTTGTATGAATCTTGTCTGCATGTAAATGAAAAATAATGCACTTGGGATAATGCGAACACACGGGGATCACACGCATGTGACATGAGCCTAATGTGAGAGCGACGCTTGAATCACGCCATCTTGAAAAAGCATCATTCTATAAGCCAGGACCCCCCCCCCCCCCCCCCCCCCCCCTGTGCTTATCGATCTTCATCTCTGTATTTCTCACCATTCCATCCGGCGCTCGTATCCGCCGTCATTCCACAGAAAAGACGTCACTTCGGATTATGTTCCCCCACTCTTGGCATTAAGTGTGGTTCTGTTCAAATCAAATCAAATTTATTTGTAAGGCCCGACAACACATGTTTAATGTCCCCATGGGCCGGACACGTCTTCTTTAAACGAGTCAAGAAGAAACATCACAATAAATGAAGTCAGCGCTCACCGTAGTATAGACTCCAGGCTGGAGGTGGGACTCCTGGGCAGGGAGGAAGTCTCTCAGCGGGACATCATCTAGTGGTGAGCGCTTCTCTTGCGTTAAGAAATCAGTGGCCATTCTTCTGTCTGGATATCAGTAGTTTATCAGTGGAATTCTCTCTATATTCAAACCCCCCCCCCCCCCCCCCTCAGGCCATCGCATCCGTTTATGCACACCTCAAAAATAACTTGACATGGATTTTCCCACCGCAATATCCTGCAAGGCCGCCACAAATAAATCTCCCAAACCAATACGACGACAACATTAGCAAATGTTTCTGGTCTTGCTGCACCTCAGTCCTTTCCACGTCTCCACTGTGTGTTATGCTCACTAACGCCTGAGCCCTCCATTAACCCTTTCACTACCACACTACAGAAGGTTCACCCTTTCACTACCACACTACAGACTCTTAACCATTTGTAGTGTGGTAGTGAAAGGTTAACCTTCGGTAGTATGGTAGTGAAAGGGTTAAGAACCTTTTTTTTTTTTTTTTTTTTTTACCTTAATCAGCGAGATGCCTGATTGAAGCAGCAACACATACTGAACATAACCCAGTGTGTTAATTTTCAATCAATAACGTTGGTTCAATCAAAGATAGCCAGTGTCCATACCCACAATTTCATTGGAGCCCACTGTAGTGGAGCTGAACCAACATGGCAGCTTTTTACAGTTCTCTCCAGCGATGCCAGTCTGCTGCCGTTAGGCTACGGATGACGTTTGTGAACTGGAGCTATGGACCTTGTTGCTATGCTACTACCCTTGTGTGCCTGCTATACCGTGTAGCTGTCCTACTACATCCCTCCTCTCTGCACAGCGCCCTCTAGAGCCAGTAGTAGGGACTCTACTGTATGTGTTACTGATTGTGTTGATAATGCATTGTGTATGCAAAAGAAAAAGAAGAGAAAAAAAAGAAAGCACTCGCCTGCTGCCGTATGAGTTGAAATGAGCTGACTGAAAAGCATTTAAATGGTTGAACATACATGTCTTGGAATGAGTGTGCTTTGAATGCGCGTGGCCAGAATGAAGCAGCAGGTTAAATACAAATGTCTTTCCTATTGTATTGTATTGCATACGGCGCGCCCCCCCCCCCCCCCCCCCCCCCCTCCCCCAAAAGGTCTTTGAGCTTTAGTGTCCGTTCTAGCCAGGTCGTAACCCTAGTCACTGTGATTGACCTCTTCTTAAGCCCCGCCCACTTGCCTGCACCTGCTGCGCCTGTCTTGCCACAGTAAGGGCCATAGCCAGAATATAGTAACATATTTTTTATGTAACAAATGGTAGTTAATATTATTACGATAAAGAAGTTTTATTTTTTAATCAAAGGTGGTCTAAATGTATATGTATATAATTTGTCAGATGTATCTTTGGAAATATATTTAAGAAAAGAAGAAAAAAAACGTTAAAAAAAAACGCAAGCATTTGAACAACGTAGTTCGTTGAAATGCAATGTAAAATGTTGAAATGTTCCCGTGCATGTGTCTTGTGTGACCGCTTGGGTGTCTCCCCCCCCCCCCCCCCCCCCGTGTGAAGACTGTTGTGATGCTAAATCTACGCCCCCATCAGCTTTACACGCTCCACGGCACTGGAATCCCTCAGTAACTTCTGTGTTTGTTTTGATTTGGCTGAAAGAATACAGTCTGAAGAAGAGGAAGTTGCCCGTGGTTTTAGTTCGTAACGCGGGGGGGGGGGGGTGTCTGGCTTCCTCTTTTCCCCAGAGTGCGGTCGGTTGCCATATTCCAGCCACTCTTGAGAGAATAATCTGTATGACTCTGGGGACCGTGAGAAAAAAAAATAACGCTGATGGAATTCAGCTGTTCGGTCTCTAGAGTGGAGGCTGTTCGGTCTCTAGAGTGGAGGCTGTTCTGTCTCTAGAGTGGAGGCTGTTCGGTCTCTAGAGTGGAGGCTGTTCGGTCTCTAGAGTGGAGGCTGTTCTGTCTCTAGAGTGGAGGCTGTTCGGTCTCTAGAGTGGAGGCTGTTCGGTCTCTAGAGTGGAGGCTGTTCGGTCTCTAGAGTGGAGGCTGTTCGGTCTCTAGAGTGGAGGCTGTTCGGTCTCTAGAGTGGAGGCTGTTCGGTCTCTAGAGTGGAGGCTGTTCGGTCTCTAGAGTGGAGGCTGTTCGGTCTCTAGAGTGGAGGCTGTTCTGTCTCTAGAGTGGAGGCTGTTCGGTCTCTAGAGTGGAGGCTGTTTTGTCTCTAGAGTGGAGGCTGTTTTGTCTCTAGAGTGGAGGCTGTTCGGTCTCTAGAGTGGAGGCTGTTCGGTCTCTAGAGTGGAGGCTGTTCGGTCTCTAGAGTGGAGGCTGTTCGGTCTCTAGAGTGGAGGCTGTTCGGTCTCTAGAGTGGAGGCTGTTTTGTCTCTAGAGTGGAGGCTGTTTTGTCTCTAGAGTGGAGGCTGTTTTGTCTCTAGAGTAGGCTGTGGGTCACTGTGAGCTGCTCTAACACTGTGAGCCTCTAACTCTTGTGTCCTCTGGATTTCTCTTACTAGGGAGGTCAAACCTTTTTATGCCCATCACCCAAAATATATTTGGTGGTAGAGCCAATATTTATTTAAATAGCATATCCCACCTCTGTGAGATGGTCTACTACAGCATAAAAATAAATCTAAAAGTTTAGTGGTGAAATAAAAAGATGATATATTTAAACTCACTAGTTGAATGTTACCTTTTTAGTCAACCGGTGTGCATATATTACAGATTATAAAGCGAAATCAGGTTACCATTTGTGTAAACGGTTTGACTTTGTATATGTAAACACTGTAAAACCGTGCTTAAATGAAAGCCATCTTTGAAAGGTTTTGGGAAAAAAACGTCCACACGCCATTTCTGATAATCGATCACGGAGGCAGCCCTCCGAGAGGAATCATCACATAGCAGCGCGAGACGCTCGGCCTTCCACTCTGGTGCTTTCACCGCGCTGGGTTCCAAATACTTTAACCAAATAACTGGTTAAAAACTCCAAGTCCCAAACGGAAAGAATAATTTCTTAATAATCCTATTTCACACGGTTGTAGGGAAACCTGGATGCCATTTGAATTAAAAAAAATGCAGACGCCATTTTGACAGACTTTTCTCCAACCGATCATCAACCGACAACCGCCACTGTGTGCGTTTGTCGGTTGGAAACTGTGTTCTGAATAGCGGTGGGCGTAGCTCCCGTTGTGATGACATCACGGCAGAAGGTTTGATCTCCCTAACGCCCCCCCCCCCCCCCCCCCCCCCCACCCCCAGCACGGCTAGAAGGACAGCTGTTCATAGACGCTCACCACAGCTTATGTTCCTGCATTTCAAAAATACACTTGGGAGAGAGGTTGCTGTTTGTTGTTGTTGTTGTTGTTTTTTTTGGGGGGGGGGGGGTCCCATAATATTGGGAACGGAATTTTTATTTGTTTGTATTCTCGGTCCTGTGCTTATTAACATATTTCTATTTATGTTTTGCACTGCTAATCATTTCCCAAAAAAATAATGTTTCCCTCCCCTCCCCCATTATTATTATTATTATAGAATTTTTTTTAAGTGGAAAATTGTAATGGCAGTGAGGTTAACGCACGACAGAGATTATATCTGAGGAGTCTCTTATGAACGAGGAAGCGCTAGTAGGAGGACGTCTCGTCCTCTGTCTGACAGACGGGACACGTAGGCCTGCAAGGTGTCTCTGTAAAGAATCTACTTTTACACCAAGGTAAATAGATAGACAGTAAACTGTATGCAATTAAATTCTTAGTTACACCAAAGTAAATAGATCGACAGTAAACTGTATGCAATTCAAACCTTACACCAAGGTAAATAGACAGTAAACTGTATGCAATGCAGTCCTTACACCAAGGTAAATAGATCGACAGTAAACTGTATGCAATTCAAACCTTACACCAAGGTAAATAGATTGCAGCACTATGTTTACAAATGACATTGATGGACACATTTCAATTCATATCAATCTTACGGATGTATACAATTGGATTTCCACACTCGTGACCACCTACAGTCAATCCAAACCCTTTGGAGTGTGAATGTTACTTAATCCCAAACCTCTGGAGTGTGAATGTTACTTTACACACAAGCCAACGCCCCCTGCTTTAAATGCAAACGACACTCTGATGTAACTAACCACCGTTTTAAAGGGGACATATTATGGAAAAGGGCTTTTGCCCCAGTCCTAGCTGTTCTTTAAATATTGCTCACAAGCAATGAATTGGCTTTGATTAATCAGATTAGCTGTGCCTTTTGAACCCTGTGACACTGCTTACCTAATGCAGTGTCCAGTTTGTAAAGGTTTCACTCTTGTTGAGCGGGGTGTCCGGTTAGCAACGGAGATGTATTTAAAACGGGGTGTGTGCTTCACCCATCAAAGACGGCGTGTTCCATACAAGGGAAGACGGAGGTTCTGGAGAGTAAAATAATTAAGATGAGGTTTTAGGTTCGTTTTCACACCTGTAGCTCGTTTGCGTTGTTCCGATTCAGGGGCTAAAATGATACAGTTGAATGCGTTTGTCCCTCAGATTGTTTGTTCCCGTGGCAACATTCAAAAGCAGGTCCAAAGTTGTAAACAAATGCCATGTGGGAGCAACACTGTTCTCTCATTGTTCAGAAACCATACAGGAAGAGGGATATCTGCCGCAAAAATGAAATGGGAGGCGATATCCTCACTGAAAACTCCACGCATGTCATTAGCGAAACTTGACTTGTGCTGAATAGCAATCGACTGCTTAAATATCAGGAATGTCAATTTCAATATTGTAAATCAAATATTTTCTCAATCTGATCGTGGGAAGGCAAAATCGTAGTTGAAATTGAAACTCGATTAATCGGCCAGGCCGATCTCGCTCCGTTCTTTTGGTTATGCCGGGTCTGCTTGTTTTTTACAGAGCTGGTGACTCTAGTAGCTCAGTCACTGTGTCTTGGTTCCTCTGTGTCTCAAGATAACGTTTCCTCGTCTCCGTTTCCCAGGAAAGAAACACGGAGCGTCACCAGCGTGTGGCTGGTTTCTTTCATTGTGTTTCTGCGGTTAATATACCAAGTGTTCATTAAATGAACAAAATATCCAGTTCCACTGATCATCTTAACTATTAGGCTGATTAGTTAAGGACGCTCCCTGTATCCGAACAACTGCTCCCATCCAGGTGTGAATATGTTTAATAAAAACGTAACAAACCGATGCCTAAATAGATGTTGTGTAAAATTATGGAAGATAATAATATGTTCCCTTTAAGATAAACGGGTGAAAACATCCAGCTTAAAATGGAATGTTATGGTTCTTATGTTTCTGAAGGATTCCGTTACAAATTCCGCCTGGCTTCTCGACGTGTGTGTGTGTGTGTGTGATGGCTGTACAAACTCTGCACTTGATAGACCTCCTGAAGCATTTGCCTGTTATTATGCAATAAACTTTGTATTTGAGAATCCCACTCAGCGAGAACACTGCAGTTGTAAGCTCTGCCAGTAGGGGCTGCTGTTGACCAGCAAAGTAGTGTGTGTGTGTAATGGGGATCAGTTATGGCCATATTTCTATTGATGTATTATTAATTGCAGTCATATTAATGTTATTGTTTCTGTTTTACAGTATAGTTTTGCCTCATGCGTAGGGTCATGAAAAATAAATGAACATATGCATTATTTTTTTTTGTAATAAATTGACATACATTTTTATTTGAAACGTGTAATAACCAGGGAACCCATGTCTGTTGTAAATAATGTTCTGAAAACCACAGGTGCTTCTGAAACCTAACGAGAAAAGATTTTTAAGACTGTACCTTCACATTATTTTACAAAAAATAAAGAAAAGATACAATATATATCAAGGGCTATGTGTGTTGTTCTTTTCCTGTGAGTGTGTTTGAACAGGTGACTCTACTCACTGACTCACCATCCATCTACGCTCTTATAAAGACATGTATCTTAGTGTCAGTCTACTCTTATAAAGACATGTATCTTAGTGTCACAGTCTACTCTCTTATAAAGACATGTATCTTAGTGTCAGTCTACTCTTATAAAGACATGTATCTTAGTGTCACAGTCTACTCTCTTATAAAGACATGTATCTTAGTGTCACAGTCTACTCTCTTATAAAGACATGTATCTTAGTGTCACAGTCTACTCTCTTATAAAGACATGTATCTTAGTGTCAGTCTACTCTCTTATAAAGACATGTATCTTAGTGTCAGTCTACTCTTATAAAGACATGTATCTTAGTGTCACAGTCTACTCTTATAAAGACATGTATCTTAGTGTCACAGTCTACTCTCTTATAAAGACATGTATCTTAGTGTCACAGTCTACTCTCTTATAAAGACATGTATCTTAGTGTCACAGTCTACTCTCTTATAAAGACATGTATCTTAGTGTCAGTCTACTCTCTTATAAAGACATGTATCTTAGTGTCACAGTCTACTCTCTTATAAAGACATGTATCTTAGTGTCACAGTCTACTCTCTTATAAAGACATGTATCTTAGTGTCACAGTCTACTCTCTTATAAAGACATGTATCTTAGTGTCACAGTCTACTCTCTTATAAAGACATGTATCTTAGTGTCACAGTCTACTCTTATAAAGACATGTATCTTAGTGTCACAGTCTACGCTCTTATAAAGACATGTATCTTAGTGTCACAGTCTACTCTTATAAAGACATGTATCTTAGTGTCACAGTCTACTCTCTTATAAAGACATGTATCTTAGTGTCACAGTCTACTCTCTTATAAAGACATGTATCTTAGTGTCAGTCTACTCTCTTATAAAGACATGTATCTTAGTGTCAGTCTACTCTCTTATAAAGACATGTATCTTAGTGTCACAGTCTACTCTCTTATAAAGACATGTATCTTAGTGTCACAGTCTACTCTTATAAAGACATGTATCTTAGTGTCAGTCTACTCTCTTATAAAGACATGTATCTTAGTGTCACAGTCTACTCTCTTATAAAGACATGTATCTTAGTGTCACAGTCTACTCTTATAAAGACATGTATCTTAGTGTCACAGTCTACTCTCTTATAAAGACATGTATCTTAGTGTCAGTCTACTCTCTTATAAAGACATGTATCTTAGTGTCACAGTCTACTCTCTTATAAAGACACGTATCTTAGTGTCAGTCTACTCTCTTATAAAGACATGTATCTTAGTGTCACAGTCTACTCTCTTATAAAGACATGTATCTTAGTGTCACAGTCTACTCTCTTATAAAGACATGTATCTTAGTGTCAGTCTACTCTCTTATAAAGACATGTATCTTAGTGTCACAGTCTACTCTCTTATAAAGACACGTATCTTAGTGTCAGTCTACTCTCTTATAAAGACATGTATCTTAGTGTCACAGTCTACTCTCTTATAAAGACATGTATCTTAGTGTCACAGTCTACTCTCTTATAAAGACATGTATCTTAGTGTCACAGTCTACTCTCTTATAAAGACATGTATCTTAGTGTCACAGTCTACTCTCTTATAAAGACATGTATCTTAGTGTCACAGTCTACTCTCTTATAAAGACATGTATCTTAGTGTCACAGTCTACGCTCTTATAAAGACATGTATCTTAGTGTCACAGTCTACTCTTATAAAGACATGTATCTTAGTGTCACAGTCTACTCTTATAAAGACATGTATCTTAGTGTCACAGTCTACTCTCTTATA
The DNA here is from genome assembly GCF_963971535.1 of Notolepis coatsorum. Lineage (NCBI taxonomy): Eukaryota > Metazoa > Chordata > Actinopteri > Aulopiformes > Paralepididae > Notolepis > Notolepis coatsorum. The sequence goes on along the minus strand of NC_140183.1, from coordinate 17,673,566 downwards.
AAGACATGTATCTTAGTGTCACAGTCTACTCTCTTATAAAGACATGTATCTTAGTGTCAGTCTACTCTCTTATAAAGACATGTATCTTAGTGTCACAGTCTACTCTCTTATAAAGACATGTATCTTAGTGTCACAGTCTACTCTCTTATAAAGACATGTATCTTAGTGTCACAGTCTACTCTCTTATAAAGACATGTATCTTAGTGTCACAGTCTACTCTCTTATAAAGACATGTATCTTAGTGTCACAGTCTACTCTTATAAAGACATGTATCTTAGTGTCACAGTCTACGCTCTTATAAAGACATGTATCTTAGTGTCACAGTCTACTCTTATAAAGACATGTATCTTAGTGTCACAGTCTACTCTCTTATAAAGACATGTATCTTAGTGTCAGTCTACTCTCTTATAAAGACATGTATCTTAGTGTCAGTCTACTCTCTTATAAAGACATGTATCTTAGTGTCACAGTCTACTCTTATAAAGACATGTATCTTAGTGTCAGTCTACTCTCTTATAAAGACATGTATCTTAGTGTCACAGTCTACTCTCTTATAAAGACATGTATCTTAGTGTCACAGTCTACTCTTATAAAGACATGTATCTTAGTGTCACAGTCTACTCTCTTATAAAGACATGTATCTTAGTGTCAGTCTACTCTCTTATAAAGACATGTATCTTAGTGTCACAGTCTACTCTCTTATAAAGACACGTATCTTAGTGTCAGTCTACTCTCTTATAAAGACATGTATCTTAGTGTCACAGTCTACTCTCTTATAAAGACATGTATCTTAGTGTCAC